>NW_007577995.1:504538-515027 GCF_000690725.1 Stegastes partitus
TATCAGCGCCACAAAGCTCTACTATTCTCCAGGTCTTTGCCAGTGATACATCACATACGGTTTTGATTTGCTGTCTACGCTGACACACTGCCTCAGTAATTACCCTGATCATTTTAGAATGATTAAATCTTTCCAAATTGAGTTCTTCAAGTCATCTGGTAACAATTCCTGAATGTTTTTGTTTTTTTTATCTCACAATAGAAAAACATAATATTGCAATGTCTTTTTTTTTTTTCAATGTCATGCAGCCCTTGTTACTGGTTTGTTTGTTTTTTAATTGCTCAATTTCGAGTTCTCCGCAGTTTACAAAATAAGCTTTCAAACCAGCATAGACATGGAGTCACTGAGAAGTACTTCTTCTTCATCTCCATAGACAAACTTTGCTGTGACCTTGTGGTGAGATTTGTTCAGTCGTTTCCAAGCTCAAGAATGAACTTCTAATCTGAATTAAATTGTCTAAGCTGTTAGTCACACAGATCCTTTAGTCAGCACTCTGCGGTAATGCAGCTCGTGAAGGAAATAACTGCATTTTTTCATTAAATTAAAGAGGAAAACGGTAATCTTCTTCCTCAGAAACATCCATTTAATATTTTTCATCACGTGACCATTAAACAGAAGTGTGCAAGATTTACTTCTGCCTTCCTATCAATCATTTTTCAATAAAGAGATCTACTCATAATAAGGAGAGCTATTTTAGATTCCTCCTGGATGACTGTGCACATACAGTATTTGTTTCACACTGTATTACCTGTAATGTACATCCATTTGTTTTTTTAATAAAGACCTTCAGCTGACTGTCGACATGTTACCTCGTGTCCAGCGTTTCCGGATAAGCGCACACACGTAGAGTTTTGGAGTTGGATCCCACAGCGTACAGAGATCCAGACGGGTGAAAGGCAACGGCTCGAACAGCCTGAGTGTCTTCCAGAGAATGCACTGGTACAAACAGGCTTTTTGGTTTATCACCCTGAAAACAAACGAATACAAACGGAAACACATTAACACTCAGATTACATGTAATTTGCACTGTAATCTCCTTTCATCTTCTCTACTCTGTGACGTGCGTACTGTCATGATGCCAGTGTGATATCACTGCCATTCAGATGAAACTCTTATAATCTGCTTAGTCAAATGCCAAATTAGCATTAGGCTGTAACGTCTTAGACTATGACGATAACAGGAGGGAATACCAGATCTACGCTAAGGCCAGAACGTCAGATGTTTGAGAGACAAACTAAAACTAACTCTGAGTATTGTGTGTGTTATTTTTTTAACATGTTTGTGTGCATATTTACCTCTTTACTTCGAGTTAAGGCGCCTGGAGAGTCACCCGGTTGACTTCCTTTTGGTTTTTGCCCACTGTCAACAAGCACAAAAACACCGTGATCATTGAATTCAGAAAACAGTGCTGTAAAATAACAAAAGACCAACCGAGACCAACCTCTGCGAGACGACTGGGGATTCATTTGGAGGTGGGACCGGACGGCCCCCCACGGTGCGTTGTGGGGTGCTGCTGAGCACCCCTCCCCCTTGGGTCCGGCTCTGCTCCGGGGTCACAGATGGAGGGTTGTTATTGTCCTCGGAGGCGGGCGTGTTCCCGTTGCCGTTGCACTGCTGAGCCAGAGACTTCACCTCCTCTCCTAAATTCTCCATCCCCACATTGAGCTCTTCCAGCTTCTGGATGGACCTGCATGAACCAAATACGTGTTCATTAGTTTTTGTCTCCACAAATGCTTTTTTTTTTTTTCTTCCTTCCTTCTATTTGAAGTCGTTTGCAAAATTTGGGAAGCTTCCTTGCATTTTTTTTTTCCCTTTTCCCTACAGGCTCGAGTACGCTGACAGGCTAGTTAAATCTAGTTAAAACTACAAAGGGAAGAGGACAAAAGAAAACTGAAGTAATGATGTCATTATGCAGAGCTACCCTTGTGAATAATGTAGAGGACAACAGAGACAGGGTGAGGGAGGATTGGGAGGAAATCTCTGGGGGCAAATCAAAGGGCCTTTGTCCTGCTGACAGAGCAAAAAATAGACAATTTTCCCACTTGATTTTTACCACTGAGTTAAAGCTAAATTTACTAATGTCAAGTTTTTAGGACACGCTACAGTGGAAAGACACATGTAAGGTAATGCTGGTTTTGAGTGGGATGTAACATGCACATGGTACGACGTGATGTGATGTTAGAACAGATGGCGCTACGTGGACAGGAGGGGGGTGTGTCAGTCGAGAAGAAAGCCACATGGGACTCATCATTTTCACGGCCTTAACATGTCTTCTTCACCTTTCCTGACAGCTGCGCCTCTATTGTTTGGAGATATTAAAGGTCATAGAGTAAGCAGCAGATTTGATTCAAGCAAGCTGTGCAACAACCACCCAGACTTGGAAGACTTTATGTCATATACACACACTCCCCGTCTAACAAAACCTTCCTCGCTGTGTGTCTCTACCTGTTCAGGAACTTCTCCGTCAGGCTGTGCTGCATGTCGCTGGGTGGCGGCTCCTGCTGGACCCCACCCTCCAGCAGCATCTGTTGGTACATCTGCCTCTGCTGCTGCTTCTGCTCCAGGTGCTGCTGCACGCGAAGACGCTGGCGATAAAACTCCTCGTACTTCTCCGTCGAGTCACGAAGCTGAAGCAGAAGAATACAGCACATCAGGGAAATTGTTTGCTAGAAGGGAAGAATACCAGCAAACCTTCATTGTGTTGTGCATAATGGCAGGGTTACACTAGAAAAGAAGTGAGAAATCAAGTGTTTTAAGTGGTCTGAATGGCTGCAATCATAGGTGAGAAGTGAAAAGCTTGTTATCATAAAGGGAAGACACAATATTGTTCAGAAACAGGGAGAACGACGGGTTTCCTAAGCTATCGAAAAAGTGCTTCTGATGGATTAAGTCGTTCGTGATGTTTTTCTACTGTTGCATTCAGTTTAAATAAGCAGTGCAAAGGGAAACATACACATATGAATGTACAAACAAGGCACCAGGAGCTTCAACACCATTCAAAGGCTGCATTGTGATCACATGAACCCTTCTCCTCCCCGTTCTCCTGCTCAGGTATTAGAGGAGGAAGGAGGGCGAGACCGAGAGTCGAGGACAGGTCATTTCCCCCCTCTGTCCTCTGCTTCCTGCCCTGACAATCTGATGGGAACGAGCCTACTGGGGGGGGGGGAGCGGCGCTGGCTTTGTGCCAGGACTGGAGGAGGAATGGATGGTAGGGAGGAAAACAAGAAAGAGAGGGCAGGGATATGACAGTGAGATCACAGAGGCCCCAAAGTCTGCTTCTGTTTCTGGCCTCTTTATGCGTCTCCGGGGTGACGGGGAAGGCAGAGCAAAGCACCAGCTTCACAGTGAGCCGCACAAGGGGCCCAATATAGAAACCATGAGACAGACAGACACAGATACTGTGTTAACACTCTGTTTACAGGCAACATGAGGGCAGTAATGACTCATTTCTGTGGTTGAGCTGCTGGGTTCTCAAGCCACGTGTCTGCACCTGCCTGGACCGGTCCGCAGCCTCACTTGTTAATGGCAGGACAGTGATTTCTGAGCAGATTTGTGGATGTTTATTAAGATGATGATGATAGCTTTGGAAAGTGTAACTCACTCTGAATCTAAAATTATGTCCATTGTGTCTGTGTGTTTAGATTTGGCAGAGTTATGACTCAGAGAGGAAGTGCAAACTCTGATTGAGTATGAGGTTTCTACTCAGTTTATGCATCAACAACAATGTGTCTGCATGCACACACACACCAGCCCCTGTCCTACATGCACTCTCATCCCGGCCGGCCAACACAGCTATGATGCACTGAGCCAGCCACAACATCACTCTGAGCTTCCATGACAGCCTTGACAGCGACGAGGCTGTAAGTCAGACTTCCAGGAGGAGGAGGACGACTCAGACACACCACACTAAGAAGAGATTAATCAAAACTGGCACTGTAGGCAACACCCATCAAGTAAAGAAAACAATGTAGGGACATAAAAGATCCCCACATTTGCTCAGTAATGCGTGAAATACAACAGGTCTAACAGGTTAAAAAGCAAAGGCCGATGGTGTTTACCTCATTCCTATCGGCAGAGCCAGCTGATGGTGCGTCCTCGCCCGGAGCTGAGGCAGGACGCATGTTCTGAGCACCACCCGAGCTCATCATTTTATCCACAGGCGTGTCTGTCCTTGACCTTTACAGAGAAAACACATCTTCTAAGACACCTGACAGGGCATTGCACAAATTAAAAATTGATTCTGAGACATATAGAAGCATGTTTAGGTCCCAATCTGAGCGCTTACGTTTCAGGGGATTCCTCAAAGATGCTGTGGCAGTCGGAGCTCTCCATCATGAGGCTCCTGGTCAAGCTCTGCCCTGCTGTTCCAGGGTAATGGAAATTGGCGAACGAGTGGGACATGGGAGAGACCCCTTTACCCGGCGCTACCTCCCCGCCGCTGGCTCTCTTATCCTGGCCAGACAGCCCGTAGGACAACCCGTCCAACGCTGGGTTCAGGGAGCGTGACATGTAGGTGTCAGCGGACTGGGGACGGCGAAGCGGGGACGAAGGATACGGCGACAGTTTGCTGATGAGCGGGGTGAGGAGGTCGGCGTAGCCGGTCTTGGCGGGCTTGACCAAACGGTCTACATGAATGTTGAGCTGCTTCTGTTCGAAGGCGCAGGAGAAGACGGTGTGAGCGAGGTTCTGCATCCAGGAGAGCAGAGACAGGTCCAGGTCGTCGCAGCCATTACCGCAGAGCATGTCGACACCCAGGAGGACCTCGCTCTCTGTGATCTCCTCACCTGTCGCCTTGCTCTGCACACAAAGCAACCGTATAATTGTTAATATTCTAACGATCAGTACAACAACTCTCTTCTAAGCTAGAATTTTAGCATTTTTAGAGGCACAAACTAGTCAGGCCATAAGATTTATGTTTAGTTTTAGCAGTTCACACCTGGCAGAACTCCACACAGCACTCGTAGAGGACTCCTTTGAGCAGGAGCTGGAAGAGTCGATCTCTGCTGGCCTTGAATCCAGCCTCACTCAGCTTCCTGTCTGCAGGGATGAACTCCGCCACCATGGTGCAGGCCTCCTCAAAACACTGTACCCTGGCCGTGCTCGGGTTCCAGTCCTGACGGATGCCAACAGAGAAATCAGACATAAAGAACAAAAACTCAAACACAACTATCAATTGAAGCTGTGAAATTGGGATTTTCACTTGCAGTGAAGAGAATCACATTGCAAATACATACTACAAAAATAAAAAGAATGCAAAAGTGCAAATACACAAAATACTTCAATGTTGCTGCAGAATTATTATGCAAATCAGATTCTATAATAACTACATTCTTGCCTTGAACTCAGCATGGTTTGTGAGGCGTGGCAGCGTGAGGAGCAGACACAGTTTGCTGTAGTCATCTTTGGAGGGACAGAACTCCTCCAGGGCATGGAGGCACTTCACTGCTTCCTGCATGGTGAACTCCAACTGAAAAACATGAAATGGACGTGTTTCTATGTGTAGCACATAATGAAGTGTACGTTTCTCTCTCTCAACAAAAAAAAGCAGAGAAACATTCTGCTTTTTGAAGGAGCTTTATCTTCAGGAGCGCACCGGAGGCACAGATGACTTTTAAATGTCAGTGCTTGAGCTTCCTAGCTTTAATATTAAGGAGCCACAAAAAGAAGCAAGACTTTATTTTTCTTCTTCCCTCAATTTGTGAGTCCTGCACAATCCTGAAAAATCATTACCAACACACAATCACAGGAAGCAATACACAACACTCAGCTCACTAGTGCCAGTGAGCAATACAAAGTGTCCACAGATGTCCAAAGAAATCTGAGTTAATCCAGTTAATAGCACACAACGGCTCCGGCACAGCGTCACGGCCACACTAAGAGGCTAACCAGAGAAGTGAGCGTCTCTGCATGTGTGATTGTATGAAAATGTGTGTCAGATTTACTGATTTGGCAAAAGATTGACCGACTTCAGGTAGAAAGTAGTTTTAAATACACCTTCATCTCGTAATAGCAACATTTTAGTGATAGAAGTGATCATGTTTTCATTACCGATTGATCTGCTGATCAAAAAAAATATCAGAAAATAGTGAAATGTGGAAATAATGTAACTTTTAACAGTGCAATACTCTCAGGTATATTTATACTGCATTAGTCCAATGCATATTTTTAACTGCATGTTATGTTATTATAATTCAACTAATATGTCTGTGTGTATTATTTTGCACTCAAACACATTTATAGAACCTCTTGCTCTTGCATTACGAAGCACATCATTCTATATATCTCTTATTTTTTCTTTAATTTCACTTATGCATATATATGTTATTTTTTTAACGTGAGAAACTGTAACACCATCCGTGGGGGTAGTATTGTTTTGTAACTGGAATTTTAAATACATGATGATTTAAAAATAAAAGTAATTCTTATAAAAAGAAAAATACAATACGAAGAAAATACAAAGAAAAGCTAGAAATTCTCACATTTTAGAACCTGGAACCATCAAATGTGACATTTTGGCCTTTAAAATGACTTTTCAGCGACACATCACAGCACGGCGATATCCCAGAAAGTAGCACTTAACATGTCAGTTACACCGAAATTACTCACATTGATAATGGGTATGTATACTGATGTGATTAAACACACAATGCTATCCAACGCCAGCTCTATAATTGACTCAGTAGTATCCCACAAACACCTACAGTTCTGCATCAGCATTCAAAGACACTCGCTGCTTGCTGCACCTTTTCTTGGCAGACATATCGGGGTGTCACAGGCAAGCAGATGATTTGGGGGAAACGTTTTATCCACCACATCAGTGATACTCAGTGACATAGCATCAACGGCACACATAAACAGCTTAATCCCGATAAGTCCTTAACCGCAGTGCGGCCGATAGTCACGTCACTCCTTGCATGTAAATGTAGCCGCGGTAATCACATAGAAACACGCATAACCTGCCCCACTTATAAAGACAAAGCTGTGTTTCGACTGGAGTTGCTGTTTCAAAGTACAGGTATTAAAAAAAACACAGTTTGCATCTCTTTTTATCTTTAAGACTGAGCCTTCTTCTTACTGCCATGACAACCAGGGACAGTTGGTGGGAAGATAAAGCAGCGCTTTTCATTAGTTTGTTCATTAGGATGGAAATTCAAGCCTTAGAGAAATATAGAAAAAGAGCAAACATAGTGTTTCAACTTACATGTTGTGGCTCGTCTTCTGCAGACATGGCGTTATTCACACACAACGCCTCCAGAAACTTCTGCTTAAGGATGATGTAACGGAACCTGAGGACAACATGCTTGTTTTTACAGCTGATATTACAAATGCCTTCAAACGTTATATTTTTGTGGAACTTGAGCTACAAACAGTCAAACAACCAGAATGAGCTGAAAATAAAAAAGGTACAGAAAGAACTGAATGAATGACATGATTTTGAACACACTGAAAGTGATCCAGACTCACCTTTTTCTGTCAAACTTGTCCATGCACTCCAAAGGCTGAATGAACTGCAGGACCTCATCCCACTGGCCATCAAGGACCAGTTGCCTAAACGAAAATGTCCAACAAACACACAGAAAATAAAATCTTTTTCTAAGTAAAACAGACTACATAAAAGAAAGCAAACATTTTCTGAACATTTCACTCCCTATTCGCAGGATTAGTTAAATTTAAACATGCACCATGACTAGATGGAACATCCTGTTAATGAAAACTTCACACCAGGAGATGAAATATCAGAATGAATGTAATACTCAGGCTGAGTAAACTTGCAGATGAGACACACTGTTGGCTGACTTTCAAGGAAACACTGACATCAAATGCAGGCGTGCAGTGTTACACAATCTCAGTTGTAGAGGACAAGATCGGAAACACTAAACTTACAACTGGAATTATTTCCTGATGTTTCTCTACATAGCGACAACGTTCAGGAGAAGCAACATGAGACGTTTGTATCCGGGCTGAACAGTGTGATTGTTACTATGGAGATCATTTACCGGAGGAAAAGCATGTCGTCCGAGTAGAGTCCATTGATGACGCCGCTCTCCTTCTCCAGAGCCAGCATGCTGATGTGCAACTTTCTGGCGTTGAGAAAGTCCAGGATCACCTTGATGATCTCCACCTCCTTCACATTGATGGTTTCTTCCGCTGTCATGGTGACGACGGGCAGCCGATGACAAGAGCAACGAAGCTAAACACAAAAAAACACACACACACACAAAAAAGAAATCATAACAGATTCTAGTGTTTATGTTATCTCAGGCTACCGGCATAACAAAGCCCTGAGGTCGCTGAGGCAGGCTCGTGACAGGAGTCAGAGAAAATGAAAACCACAAGCAGGGCACATGAATTAGATTTTATTATTTATCAACTTTCAGCAGAACCATATTGTGATTACATGATATGACCACAGCTACTGGTTATCGTTCTACATGTCTCAAATTGATTTAAAGCAAGCTGTCGTCTTAAAGTTTTTGTTTCACACATATAATTGCCTGACAAACAAAAATACAAAAACATCCATCCATTATCTATACACCGCTTAATCCTCACTGGGGTGGCAGGGGGGCTGGAGCCTATCCCAGCTGACTTAGGGTGAAGGCAGGGGACACCCTGGACAGGTCACCAGTCTATCACAGGGCCACACTTAGAGACAGACAACCAAGCACACTCACATTCACACCTACGGACAATTTAGAGTCACCAATTAGCCTCGACATGTTTTTGGACTGTGTGGGAGGAAGCCGGAGAACCCGGAGAGAACCCACGCTGCACGGGGAGAACAGGCAGAAAGATCCCAGACATCTTCACCGGGACACGAACCGGTGACCTTCTAGCTGCGAGGCGATGGTGCGAACCACCGAGCCACCTCGCAGCACGAAAACATCTAGATGTGTGTAAATATATTTGACCACTTAACTTTGCAGAAAGCATCCGACACTTGCGTGACACTGATCAGTCGCAGTAACTGTCATGTGTAGAACTGTATGAACGTCAAATGAGGTCTCTTTTTGGTTTTTACTTTGGGAGCATGTCCTGGCCTTTTTTTTTTTTACATGCAGGAAGATAAATCATGAGCAAAATAAGCAGTCAATGCCCTGGCTGTCCTTCAAACTATTCTGATGACAGTCTCAAATACATGGATTCCGACTTCCAGCATTTAATTCCTAACAAACACAAGGAACCAACTGAAGATTTGCTGAACCGTTCATCTTCAGAATCGTTTCCTGCTTCGAACGTGTATGGCTGAATTATTCGAATATCAGTTTCCCTTTGTATAGAGCATAGAGCGGTTTCACAGCGTTTGAGCAGCGTCGAGGTGAGCTGGTGTGCACGAACTGCAGCAAATGGGAAGGAGTTGCTGCATGTATCGGCACTTTCTAAAAGGAAAACACAGTGCAGAGCTACATTTAAGCAACTTTAAGACAGGAAGGGATTATTTTAATGGCAAAAAATGTAGGCTGAGCTGATCAGATGTCTATGCAGTTTAATTTCTCAAGATTAAAAGTAAAAATCTGACAGTCTGCTGTGACATGTGAGTCAGATAAATGTGTGGTTTGATGCAGATGTATGAGCCTGAAGCTGTGATTAGGACTTAACAGTGTCCAATATAACACAATGTATTGTTATAATCTAGTTCCTCCCTCCTTAATCTCCACGCAATCTAAATGTCTAATGTCGTAATTGTGCCAGAGACAGAGCAGATGTGATTTTACAGATGTTACAGAGGGTTTTTGACGACACCTAAGTTAGCCTGAAAGGATGCTCCAATGCTCCACATGTTGTGTTTACAGAGTCTTCTATATGAATGTCTTGCCAATAAGCAGCCTCTAATGCATTTATGTTTATCCGCCCGGATGGTTTGCAGCTCCACAGCTTTAAAAAAAACTAGCAAGAAATCCCCCTTTTTCCCGAGCTTACAAATGATCACAGAGAAGCAGCACACGAGCACTGCAGTCCTGCTAAGCTAGCATGAGATGGTTAGCTAATAACACTGGCACTAAGCCACAAGTCAAACAGTGTAAGAAGCTTAAGCTACTTGTTAGCTTTATATAGTTGCTCAATTTAGTGGCCGGATTAAAGCAAAACCACCAAACAGCTAGTTACTGTCGGGGCTCGTACCAAGCGGACTAATTTCTCCCGTTAGGAAGGAGACTGACTAGCTAGCCAGGCCGAGGAGGGGATAGAGAGAGAGCGAGGCATCATCCGCTAGTTAGCTGGACGGGCGGGGTGCGCACTGACAGCTTCCCCCACGGCTCCGACAACACAAATGTGGCTCCATAAAAGCTCACCTGGGTCTAAAAATACATGGGATGAAAACGCCGTCCCCTCGGTGTCTCCGTGCTGCTGACAGACGCTGTCACGACGGTACCGCTCGGTGTTGTCAGCGCCGCTCGTCTCTCCGGCTGACGGTCCCTCCTCCTCGTCTGACTGGGTCCCTCCTTGCTGGATCTTTCTGTGCCGCTCCGCTGCGGTCTGCTGCTGCTGC
>NW_007577995.1:516304-589876 GCF_000690725.1 Stegastes partitus
TCTTTTCCTTTTGGCTTTTCAATTCAGGGGTATCATCTGCTTCCATCTAACCCTATCCTCTACATCCTCTTCTCTCACACCACCTAACTTCATGTCCTCTTTCACAACATCCATAAACCTCCTCTTTGGTCTTCCTTTTGGCCTTTTGCCCGGCAGTTCAAAACTCCAAAAGCATCCTTCTGCTCATCCTTCTACTCACTATTCGTCCTCTGTCCAAACCATCTCAATCTGGCCTCTCTGGCTTTATCTCCAAAACATCTAACATGTGCCGTCCTTCTGATGGACTCGTTCCTGATCCTTTCCATCCTGGTCACTCCCACAGAGAACCTCAACATTTTAATCTCTGCTACCTCCAGCTCTGCCTCCTGTTTTTTTCCTCAGCATCACTGTCTGGAAACCACCTTTCTTTTCATTCTTGATTATTCTCTTTTATCACACCTGACACTTTTCTCCACCCGTTCCAACCTGCTTGCGTATGCTTCCTCAACCTTTCTTCCGAACCCTCCATTGCTCTTGACTGTTGACTGTTGTAACCTTATCCTTCCACTTGGGTCCCTCTCATTCACACAGATGTATTCTGTCTTGCCGTGGCTAACCTTAATTCCTCTCCTTTCCAGGACATACCTCCACCTCGCTAGATTTTCCTCCACCTGTTCCACTTGCACATCTGAACACTGCAATTTTAGCCAGTTCTTTTTTACAAAACTGTCCAATCTGAGTCATGCTGCACAGGGATTGTGAATAAACAGCCCTTTTTAATTCCGGCCACAAAATCTCAATTGGATCAATGTCTGGGCTCTGAATCGGCCTCTCCGCAACATTCACTGTTGCCTTGAAAGCATTTTGTGCAGCTTTGGCTGTGTGCTTGCTGGTAAACAAATCTTCTCCCAAGTCACAGTTCTCTTGCAGCATGCATTAGGTTGTCCTCCAGGTTTTCCCAATGCTTTGCTGCATTCATTTCACCATTTACCTTTACAAGCCTTCCAGGTCCTGCTGGATGATGCTGCCACCGCCATGCTTCACTGTGGGAATGGTGTGTTTTATGGTGATGTGTAATGTTTGGTGTCCGCCAAACATGTTGACTAGTCTGATGGTCAGAAAGCCAAATTAATTTAACCATAACTCGGTGCTGAAAAAGTGGGTACAGACTTTTTTTTTTTAATGAGCATTGTAGATGTACTTTAAGTGTACTGTACAATGTACTTTGGAGGACAGTGGCTTGCATAGGGTCTAAAACTGTGGGAAACTCACCCCTCCCCAACTCACTGCAGCTCAAGCATAGCAGCTCACCTAAGACTCTGCTTACATGTTTGAACAGGAATCCAATTCTGAAGAATGATACAGAAAGTCCCAGCCTGCAAGTTGACCGGATTGGTTTATTAGGTTTGTTGCGTATGAAACCTCAAAAGTCTAGATCCTTGTTCTTGAGACAGTCATCAGTACACAACGGTCTGAAGGCAGAAATGCTCAGCCATAGCACTGACTGCTCATTTTGCTCACGATGTGTCTACCATCACATTCATATATTCCCTTCCAGCATATAAGAACACGGACATTTTAACAAGATTTTAAAACGCAAAACATGTTTGGACATTTGACCCTACTGTCTGACTAAGTTTTGTAATCAACCTGGTATCGTGCCAGGAGAATAAGCCATTGCTGATGTCTACAATGGACGTATCCGGCCTTCTTAGGATTGACCCTGCATGACCCCATAATACGTCCACACACTGTCACAGCTTCCATTGCTTCGAAGAGGTACTCGCTTAAACCCTAGTATACAGTATGAGCACACTGATAACCAGTTCTCAGTTTTTATGAAATGCCAAATCTAATTGGTTAATAAAATAGTTATCATATGATGTAGTATAATATTGCATCTACAGGGGCAAATCCAATCATATTATGTCAGGTATTATCTTCCATTGCAGCAGCTGAAGCCTGTTTTCATAAATGCACAAATAAGATTAAACCTCGGATATTACATTGATCTGTGGAAACGCAGATTTTCTGAATAACTTCATTTTAAAAAGCAGAGTTTATGGTAGCCTACTTTGACAACTGTGACAATGATAACACAGACATAACCTGTTGCAATGGTTGAGTTCTTCTTGTGTTGTGATTGCACAGCATGTATGTAGCTAAAAAAGGTTTCAGGTAATTTGACAAACTAAAAAGTCGTGAGGAATTTGAATCATTAAAGTGCATCATCAACGAAGGTAAATTCTGCATTTTATTGTCATCCCAGCTCTCCAGATTATAATTTTGTCATTCATTTCACCTTTTGTATGTTTGTCTGTCCTGGAAGAAGGATCCCTCTTTTGTCGCTCTTCCTGAAGTTTCACATTTCTTTGTAGGATGGGAAACAGTAGAGAATGTTCTACGCTGTTTGACCAATATAACAAAATTGACTTGACAATATTATGTTGCATCCCTGTCTCACAGAGGGGCCTTCCATCAAAATCCAGATTCCTGACCTTTATAAATTTGGATAATAATATGCTTACATTGTGCATGTTTCTACAAAGGTTGGTATATACTAAACAAAAAGCACAGGTGACAGTCAGTGAGGCACAAAAGGGCCCCAAAGCAAATATCTTCAACGCAGCTGTGGCAGTGATGATGATGATGAGGCCGATACCCGCAGGTGTTGGATGATATTTATGTACCTGCTATTTACTTAGCTCTCTGCAAAAGATAAGGACAAGCTGATGTCAGCTAGCATTAATATCAGATTAAAAGATGTGAAATGAGACACACTGAGTACTATTGATAGCTGGCATTTTAATAAAGCTCAAAGGAATAGAAAAAAAAAACAAAACAACAAAAATCCATGAACAGTCGAGCATATTTTGTTAATTGGAAAGAAAATGAATTCGAAAAAAAATACTATGGTTTTCTCAGTATACTCACTGGATTTCACACGATACCACACTAAAGCCTCAGTAAGACTTTACACATCTCGCCACCTCGGCTACACTCTGCACTCAACACGCTTCCTTCAACACCTGTACTGCTTCATTAGTACGCGCTTCCAACAGGTAAATGTCGTTACAAAAAATACTTCTATATGCCAAAATATATCTGTACAGTGTCAACACATATTGAAGGAATGCATGATTTAAAAAAAAAAAAAAGTAACAGTAATGTAAAAGTAATAAGCATGACAGTCCTGAAGTGGAAACATCTTTGATTAGACTGGACAACAGTGGACAGGGTCTGTAAGTGCTAGCATGGGTGAATTCATTTTATTTACAATTGTGGACTACTTTGCAGGTAAACCCTGATTTAATAGCTCAGACAATAACCACATTAAAGTGACACTTTTCAGTATTTGTTAGTTCTAACTGCGACATGGTCAATGGTGATTATTTACTCTTAAATTGCACAGACTGATGACACAGTGTGGGATTTCCATCTAGTCTACTACTCATGATAGTCTTATCAGTGATACCGTTGAGTGATCACAACTTTTTGCATCTTGTAGCACGATAAAAAGGCCCCAAAAACGACGACATACTGATAAATTATAAAAGCTACTCAAAGCTACTACAAGCTGACTTGTTCATTTTGAATGGAACTGCCATTATATACAAACTAATTTTTTTAACTTATATACGCATAGTATATTATGTTTCTCTGGATAAAATCTAAGACGCTTTTTAAAATATCTTCAAAGCATTATCAAAATGAAATAAATTAAGAGTCTATTGCAGGTGCTTTCCAGAATTGTTCGATGTTCCTCCGTATGCTCAGTAATCTCATCATTTGACACTTTTGGAAAGTAGTTGCAATCACCAGCTGAGGTATTTTCCTCGCTCTTCTTGGCACTTCACTAAACACACATACACAAACTTGAACTGTTTATAAGTTTTTCAGTCACGTGTAAAAAAAAAACCAACAACAAAAAAAACAGAAATTCATGCCTGTATGGCGCAAAACTCTCATCAAAAATGCTGCGTCTGATCACAGACAGGCCGCCCTTTAAAATGACCGTGAAGGGGACGTGATCTGATCTCAGACTTTGTTTTTACACGCAACAAACGGACTTTTTCAACAGGCGCTGACAAAATGACACGAACACTCACAGCGCATCCATATGACACAAAACAAGCATAAGGCCACACATGATCAACTTAGAGAAACCAAACTGCCCCCCGTTCAGAGGCGTGACATTCAGTGCTTCAGTGGTTCAACTAGGTAAGGCATTGGTTCGCCTATTATTTTCTTCTCTTGTTTTTTTTTGTTTTTTTTTTGTTTTGGCACATGAGAACATAGATACACATGCTGACGAGTACACACTTGTGCCTCATTTAAGCAGTTCAGAGTGACACGGCCAGCTCTGTATTCGCAACGACAACATCCGTGAGGCCCGCGTGTGTTCTACATTCCAGTTGTGATTTTGAACAGTGGAAACGTGTGTCCCTTTTTAATGAAAAAGTAAAATCCACAAATTCTTCTGCGTGGACCAAACCAATGAAGTGTGTCCAAACGTTGGCCGACCATCTGGCACTACTTGGGGTGTTTTTTGGGCGTCCCCTGCTTCTTGGTCTGCCACAGATGGCTGGCGATGGTGATGGCGTCCACGCTAGCGGACATGGTTTTGGCTGGGATCTGGCTGAACTGCTTCCTGTCTGAGTTGTACTTGTACAGGGCCTCGATCATTTTGTTTGTTATGCTCTTTGGGCCGATGCCAGCCAGTTTGGTGATCTCCTCGGTCTCGGGGCAGTAGGTGTAAACGGACCTGAACTGGCATCCGGCATCGCGGAACAGCACGAGGAAGTTATTGGCTTCAGATTTCTCCATTTCCTGCGGCAGAAATAAGACTCATTAATCAACGCGACGTCTTAGTATAGGAGATGTATTTATACACACAAAGACACAAAACATACATCAAGTATCCTGTTTTTCTGCCCTTCATTGACTTTGCCAGCCAGGCAGCAGTGAGCCAAAGCGTTCTGGATGATGTGCTTGTTGGACTTGGCACTGGGCTCCTTGTACAGTTTGGGTCCTGTGGGAAGAAAACACAAGCATGAGACTGCAAAATCTAAACAAGTGGCTTTGTAAATGTCAATGAACTGTTGAAGCAGCGCAGGTACTGTGTGTCTTCTCCGTATCTACCTGTGTACTCAGTGTTGGAGGGAGTGGACGAGGTGGTCGAATCGTTTTCCCAATCCTTCTCTCCGTTACGACTGCCAGCCGAAGGACACGAAGAGAAACCTTCCGCAGAGTCCGGCCTGGAGACGACGAAATACCAAACGAATGATGCACACACACACACAAACACACACATTACAACACCACGTAACGGCAGACGCAACGTGTACCAGGTATTAACACGTAAACCGACAAATTGCACATACAGACATGCACACACACACGTAGAGATGTGGTAGAACAAGGTCAGACACAGTGACACGATTCTCCAAACCCGGCCTGTTGTCTCGTATTACATCATATTGTAATACTCCGACGGAGCTGCGCAGCGAGGGTCAGAAAAGGCATGTTCAGCCAAGCAAAGCAAAGCCTTGGCGCTGTCTTTATGGATGCTGTGAGAGATGAGCTCAAGTACTTATGAAGGAAACGGGCAAACACAGCGGTGAAGCACAGAGCAGCCAGCATAGAGGAGAGAGCGCACAACAGCCTGAGAGCAATACTGCAAGAGACAGGAGGAGGAAAGAGAGGCGGAAACAGCTCAGCCACGCCAGTCCGACCAACCTTAATGCAGAAGCAAAAACTGCAAGGATGGAATAAGTTCAACTGTTTGACACGTCCGTCTACTTTTAAGCGCTTGTCTACGCTGAAGGAACGTCTAATGAAATGAGGGCTACGCCAAAGTTTATCAACACAAAGCCACACCTACAGTACTTTGTTACCCTACAAAGCACTCGTTTACGCAGCGTTACTAACCTTCCCTTTCTGTCTTTGGGGGAGCTTAAATAAAACGGGATATGGGCAGAAGCTAGTTTGTTGCCTCTGAGGGATGCATGCAAAACAGAGGGGAAAAAAGGGAGAGAGGGATAAAAAAGAGAGTCAAGCTGCAGACCTCACAGGCCTCCATGAATCACATGAGTCATAGGATCAGAAAAAAACCTTCATCAACAAACATCCCATCAAGTCAAAACACAGCTGGGTTTATGATGCGTCGGGTGTCACATCAGGGAAATACGGGTCGGAAGTTATGGCATTTCAAAACTCACGAACCAATTATTAAACTGCATTTGAATCTGAGAAGTTAGAATGGTTTTATTGACAAGGAAAAGTACCAACAGATATTTGATTTTCTTCTTCTGCTGCTTCTTACATTTGTAATTCACAAATCGAGGGCAAAATGAGAAAGTTTTAACTTCAGGCTGCAAGTAGAGTGTGATTCTTACCTGCTGTTCTTCCTGTTATCTGAGTGGTGGTCTCTGTCGTTGTCAGCCAGATTGAGAGACGCCAAAGAAACGCTGGACACCGAGAAGCCTCGAGGACGCACCCCTGCAGCCGCAGCACGAGGTACGGATCAGTGTTTGCTGCACAGTGACAGTTGTGTGTTTTTTGTGTTTGCGTGTCGCTCACCTGTCGCCTTCACGGGAGGAGTAGACGACTCCATGACGTCCCTGTGGATGGATTTGGGCCGCGGCTTCTTCTTGAGACTTCCGGATCGAGGCTTGATGACCTCGTCCATGTCCTCCATCAGTTTGAGCTGCTTCCTCCTCATGTACTCGTTCTTGATGTATTCCCTCCTCGCCTTCTCGTCGTCCTTCTTTTGCTGCTCCTCTTCTGCTTTCAACCTGAGGAAGGGAGCCGAGGTGGGATTATTGTACGATTGCATACCTGAGTTGAAAAGGCGCAATTTGTGTATTAACCCTGTGAACCCCAAAACCTGCCAGCAGAGTTGGAAAAAAGCATCTTAATGTCATGTGGCAAAACATTAAGAGGCTGTTCATCTGAATTGGGATGAACTGTTCTTTGCACAGAGCATTTTGATTATTTACCCTTTATTCAACCAGGTGAGTCCCACTGAGATTGCAAGATCTCTTTTTCAAGGGAGCCCCGGCCAAGATGGCAGCAGCACCAAGTTACAGTTATCAAACATTTGAGACAAGCATGGAAACAAGTTAAAAATGTGAGCAGTAAAATATTAACAGTATGTACGGCGACCATTTCTTTTCCAGTTTTGATAACACCTGGGGACACTTAAAAAAGCTGCTTGTACATCTTCAATGTTCGTGTTCATTTTTTTGCTAAATAAACAATCAAAGAAACTCAAACTTCAAAATTCAAGCAACTTTCAAATTTGTATTTAAAAAAAAAAAGGATTTATGGCAATATAACTGTGCCATGCTGCACAAAAGACATTTTTGAGTTCTCTCTAGTTCTAGCCATGGCTGTGCTGCTTCCATGGAGTTGCAGGACTTTGCATTGTGGTGAAAAATAATCCCACCATGAGCAAACAGGCGACAGGAGCAAACAAGATGCCCACAAACTGTATGGGGTTCAGAGTACTGATGATCCATGAACAGTTAGACTGTACGTACCGGGCAGCTTCCCTCTTCTGCTCCTGGTCCAGCTCCTGTTGTTGCTTCCTCTCCTGAGCCTCCTTCTCCCTCCGCAGCCTTTTCTCCAGCAGAGCTGCCTTCTTCGCTGCCATGTCCTCTTCCCCTTTCACGTCGTCCTAGTTTTCATGGACAAGAGCACAAATACATACAGGGACTTAGATCATATCCACAAGAAATACTCAGTCTACACTTAAATCGTCTCCATTACAAGCTAGCCGTCATATTTTTTGATAAATGAGTTTTTAAAAAAAGCTCTGATGTTGCTCTGTAATCAACAGGACTACCATGAGTTTGTATTCGGGCGTTTTTTTCGGCCCAGATTCACACATATGAGCTCTGATGAGCTCACGGCTCAACAGGCACAAAGCTGCACACGTTGTTCCAGGCTCACACAATGTCAGATTGTTTCTGGTGCAACTCTCTGCATGTAGTATCACAGGACTATAGACCGTGTTGTTAATGAGAAGGTATTGAACTTTGCATCAGTTGCGGTTACTGCCGTGGTTCCAGACCTCAGGGAGCGGGTGAGCAGGGTGAATAATGTGACATGAAAGTAGAATAGATCCTTTTCACTGCAGACATTTTGACCCACCAAACACGGGCAACTGATAACAACATTTCCTATTTCATATACTTTTCTGAGTGCAGTAACTGTTTGTGCAGAGCCTGAGGGAAGCACCTTTTTTCTGTTAAGCTAAAAACATCTCCAATATTGTGAAACACAGGGAGCTTCTCTTTACATGGAAAAAAGGTTCCTACTAGCAATGTGAAGGTAATTTTACCAATGGTATATTGTAGATAATGGATATTATTAACACTGGGTCATTGATTTGTTAGTACACTACCCACAGACAGTTTCTATTTCAAAAGGGACATCTTTAGGTGTCCAATCAATAGACGAAAAGCCAAAAACATGCAGAAAAAAAGGTCCCAGTCTGTTTGACATTTTTGCTTGAAAAGTGACTCAATCAACAGTTCATTTATGAATGTAATTGCTGACTGAGTTTCTTGCTAATTTACTCAAAATCACCCAAAAGCAGTAAACTTTCCAGTCCATTCCCTAGAATTGTGTGTGTCCAGCTTGAGCGCAGACTCCAGCTCATGCTACAGATAATATTAGGAAAAATGTCTTACTTACTCAGGTTCTGTAGCTCCAACTCACCTTAAAGAAGAATCCACAGCACATCTTCTGGTCTTCTGCATAAACGTCTCCTCCTGTTTCTCCCTCTCCTGCCACCTCTGGCCCTCGGCCATCTGCAGGCTTCAGCCCAGACAGAGGCACCTCCACCAGGTCTCTCCTGTCCTGGTGGTCTTCCTTCACCCGGCTGCCTGCAGCTCCTTGGATCTCAGACACCGGCTGACGCAGCACTTCCGACGTCCTCGATTGTTTGACTTCTCCCTTCGTCTCTGCCTCTCCGCTCTCCTCGTGTTGCTCGTCTTCCTTCTCTTTGGCTTCTTTAGTCGCAGGCTGAGGAGTGCCAGCACTCTTCTTCGCCACGGTCACTTCTTTGTTCTTAGTGTTTTCTTTGTTGTCCTTGGTGTCTTGGTTCTTGGTCTCCTGGGACCCATCATCGTGGCCCAAGTAGGCAAACGAACTGATCTGGGTTTGGCTGGGAGTGAAACGCCTCAGTCTGGGCAGGCTGTCCACTGAAGTGGGGGTGTTGAGCATGCGGCTGAAGGGGGTGACCTTCAGGTCGTTTGGACGCGGAGTTCGAGGTGTTCTGGCATGGAAGGAGGCTGGTCGTCGCTTAATCCCGGCTGGGGAACGATTGGGGGCGCGGGGAGAGCCAGAAGAAGACAGGATGGGGGATAAGGACCCCACCGAGCCTCGGCCTGATCCCCGGCCTGTTACGCTGCTGCTGCGCAACTCACGGAGCTGCCTGTGTGACAAAATACCCACAATTATGTTCACGGGTGGCAAATTACAGTTTCCAATGGCCACATCAGTTTAAAGAATGAACTGATACCTGTGTGGAGACGGAGCGGGAGGCGGGATGACCCAGGCTTGTTGATGTTGCTCTCTCATGGCCATGATCTTCTCCTGTTGCTGAGCCAAACGCTGCATCTCCGTCTGCAGGAAGCCCAGCGACGTGTTCAGCCTCTCGATGGAGCGAGTGTATTCTGCCAGGTCGATCTCTCCCGGAGCCACACCTGCATCACCACAAACACACACAGGGTGGTTATTCAATTACTGTGAGAACAATCACTTGCAACAGCTAAAAGCACAGTGGAATATAAACACTGAAAAAGTTCCTGCTCTTGCTTTTCCTATTGTGGGATTTAGTGCTGAAACAACTAATTAGTTTGTGGTTAGCTCCTGAACCCTGCGCTGCAGAGCATCACTGACCTTTGAGCAATTCCTACTGGGCCACATGGAAATTAAATGACTGGGCAAAGCAGCTGAACAGTAAATAATCACTGCATTTTTCTCCTATTACTCCTGTTACACACCCAAACATAAGCAACAATAATGGGATTTTTTTTAGCTATAGTATGTCACAAAAATATGATGTAAGCAGATTATTCATAGTTAAGCATCAGTGTGTCAGTGGTGCGTTGTCGTTGTGGCTGCTGCAGGTGGAGCTGGTTAAAAATACTTTACAGATAAACCTGAGGGATCATCGGATGATTAATTGGAGAGGAAAGAAGAAAAAAAAAAACACAAATCTGTTTTTAGTTTTTGTACATTATTCTCTAATCACTGATTTTTGGTGAGATTTTTTGTTGTTTTTGACATTTATTGAAATGAAACCATGTGAGAAGTTCAGAGGGGAAAACCACTGTTTGGTGGAGCTGTTAACAACCCATAGATGTCTGAAATGTGGCCCAGACTACACACTGCTTTTTGTAAGATGTTAAAGCCAAAAAGGTCAGAAAACAATAGTTTAACAGTGTCTTTGAAAGGCTTGCTATTTCATCCATTGTGTCAAATCTATCTGAAAGGTCACTAAAGCTGTTGGAGAAGGAAGTACGTAAAGAAAAGTGGCAAACAAAGAAAGCAGCATAAAAGAAAATGAGTTAATTCAAGTACAAACACCTCAAATGATTGTACTTGAGTAAATTTTCCACCACTGCCATTGTACTGGCTTGTTATGTCCTCTGCAAGATTGTATTTAGCCACAGTTGTGCTTCAAGTCAAATAAACGCACAAAACTAATGAGCTAATGCTCAGTGTGATCTTTTGCATGCAACATTTGCCAAACACAAAGTGTACAGGTGAAGCTGTATTAAAAAAAAAGCAGTGGACTAATCTGCAAAATTTGCAATATCAAGATGTCGTCTTAGTTAAACTACAACGAGGATGTTTTATAATTTTCTGGAATTTTAAATCTAAAACAATGACTTGATGAGAACACCGTGTTGCTGTGTTTAAGCTGATCACCCACCGCCACCATCTTCACAAGGGGTTTTGGGAGCCGCTCCGTCCGGCTTGCACCTCTCCGCCCGCTCCATGCCGCGCTGGCTGTTTTCCTTTCCGGAGGTGAGAGGCTCCGGTGACGGCGTCTCTGCTCCTCCTGAGCTGGGGCTGACGGGAGCTGTCACTCCTTTCCTCCTCACTACATTCAGAAAGGCAGTCCTGCCCATTCTCTGGCGGTGCCGAGTGAAAGCCGCTTCCACCTGAGAAATACGAAGAGATCAGCATGATGTTTACACTTACAGTTGAAGCTGCACTACTGGGCACCTTCCCTGCTGCACGGCTGTTTACCTTCTTCTTTTGGGCTTCGATGGCTCTGCGTTTCTCCTCCAGCTTCATTCTCAGCTGAATCATCTCTGAGGCGATGATGTTGGAGGGGTCTCTGGGTGAAGTAGTTATTGGAGAGGGGGATGTGATTGGCAGGGGAGGTGTGGAAATCTAGAAAAAAAAAAGAAATGTGTGGATTATTGACATAAATTCAAACAGCACATCTGCCTCTGCGTTGTAAGTTGTAATACGGAAACATCTGTGTGAGAGATGCAGAATCATCCACAAACCTGAGAAGGACTGGTTCTTGCTGGGTGTGTATATGGCACATTGAGATCTGAGCTCTCTGGTGTTGTTCCTCCACTGCTCCTTCCCTCTAACTTCCTGAACTTTTGCTCAGCGAAGCTCGTCATTCGCACCAAACCGCCCCCAGAGCCACCGGAGGATGAAGCCGGACTCATTGTGTGTGATCTGGGGATTGTGGGGGCAGAACTGGGGCAAGGGCTGCCTCTGTCACCTCCATCTCCCCTTTCACCCCCAGGGTTAGTGTCGGCGACCCCTTTGTGTCCTCCTTCCTTGGTTTTCTCTCTCTCCGGCCTGTCGGGCAGAGGACACGACCGGGTCGTGGCCTCACAGTCTGGGTCGATATCTGAATAGTCTCTTAGGGAGGAGGAGTCCTCATCCAGGCTCTGGATGTCGTCAGTCCGCACATGGATGCCCGTGTCCACTTCATCCGTGGATACGGAGTTGGGATCGTGGTCATTCAGCCGAGCTTTAGCTGAGCCCAGGTCGTCTCCTTGACCTTGGGCCCCTGGAGGGTCTGAAGGTTCTGCACCGTGGAGAAAGAAGCCATTGTCTTCGTCCCCAACGCCCAGGCTGGCGTGAGGCCTTTCAGTGTCGTGGATAATCTTCAAGGCCTCCTCGATGCTCGGAGGGGTCGATGGGCTGATGTGACCTGTGTGGTTGTCATGGTGATGGCTGGGGCTGTTGCTGTCTGGTAGGACTCCATTGGAGTACCTAAGGACAAATCCAGGTAAATTAAAGGATAGTTGGACACGTTGTTACTGTTTATTTACAAAACGTCGCTCTACTGTACCTGCTTTGGTTCTTGACTGAGAATGTGTTGTTCCGCCCCAAGGGTTTGTGGGAGGTGAAGTCCTCATCCTCCTCCGGGATGTGCCTGCTCTGCCCGTTTACGCTGACGGGCATGAGGGAGAGGTTGCGTTTCATGCCTCCTCGGGATGCATAGTGAATTTTGAACCCAAGACCGTCGCTGCTGGCTGAGCGGGTCATACCGCGGAGGGACGGAGCGTCACAGGACGGCAGGGTCGGGTCTCCGTCCAGAGGAATCTCAAAGGAGATTCCCCGAGAGGAGGATCTGAAGTAGGGAGAGGGAAGGAAATGTTTTGTTAGTTTAATGGAGAAACAACAGAGCACTTAAGAAATGTAGGTCAATGAAGGTTTGCTTTAGCAGCGCTGACAGATTTCATGTACTCACTGTTTTTCTTTGGGCCATGTCCCCACACAGCCATCTACATAGGACATGGAGGTAGATCTCTTCATTATACCTGTTGGAGACGTTTAAGTTTCTTATTAGATGTATGAAATCCTTTACAACAAATGTGGCACTGGTTAGATATTTACACAGAGTAGAATGACTGTGTTTACTGTGAGCAAATATACACGGTTATAACTGACATAATATTAATTGACATTCTACAGATGATTTTTCATTTTAGTGGCTAAATATTGAATTACAGCACTTAGCAATTACTTAAGACACAACAGTTGTTGCATGTCTATAAGTCAGTCACTAGGGGGCCTCTGGATTCAAAACAAAAACTTCCACTGTTCACTTTTCATGGTCAGGTAGCTGCTCTAAGTAGTGATTATTTAAAGAGATACAGCACACTTAAGCATGTGAAAGTTGTGCTAAACATGACTGTGTTATGACTTGCAAGAAAACTGAACCTATTTAACCTTCCGAACCCTGAAAAACCACCAGCATGTTTGTCTGGTATGGCATATTTGATAAAATCACAAAAGTGACAAAGTCTAGCAGAGCCAGAAACGACAAAAACAGAAAGAATTGCAGTATTTTATTTCTACTTTTTGACAGTTCTTGAACTACTTATCTGTGACTTGTTGTCCTGCTGGGAAAATTAACATTGTGATATTTCAGAAAAATCACTGAATTCTACATGACTTGTTTTAAACCATGACTGACTCATCTGCGATCAACAGGTACGTGACAAATATTCAGTAACTTTTTGGCTGAACTGCAAACTGTGGTGTTATGACTGTGTCACACTACGCTGTGTGTCTCTACTTCTAGGCAGGGTTGTGTTACTTCTATACTTTTTATTGCAGTGAAAAATGAACCCACAGTGAACAAAAATGTAACAGGAGCAAATAGCACCGAGAAACTCCTTGGGGTTCAGTGCGTCAAACAAGCATTTTGACACTTCTGCCCTTGTGATCACTGGTTTCTACCCTTTGGATAATATTTATTTTCGACGACTATTTATCAGTCAAAAATGTAAAAAGTACTGGAGCACACACATCCACACTGATTACAGATATTTACCTTCAGCAGAGATGTTCTCCGGGCTGGAAGGTCTGTCTGCATAGCTCTGTTTAACTGGACTGGACACAGGCGCCATATTTCTACATACAGGCTCACAGGCTGCAGAAGAAAACACGTCGTCAATATGCAACTGCAGCTTCGAGTTGATTGTTGGACAATTAACATGCACAACATGACAAAAGGTAACAGCTGCATGCAAGTAATATTGTAAAGTTGTACTGTACCGTTTGGATCGAACACTCTGGGCTGCACAAATGAGGGTTTAACCACTTCAAACCACCAGAAAAGCTCGGCCATAAACACCAGGTAGTTACTCTGCAAGACCACACACACACACACACCTCAGTGGTTAATGTCACACATGTAGTTATTCATCACCATTAGCACAGCGTTTGTTTTTTTTGCAGTCGTATCTCCTCTTAAAACATCTCTCTGAAGGTGCTAAACGAGCCACAATCACCATATTATATGGCATTTTGATGGATCAATGAGGTCACGGCCAGCCAACTGTTGCTAGGTAACTGGCTCAGGTGTGTGCGTGCATGTACTTGAATATCTGTGCATGTTTCATTGTCTGAGTTGTTTAATGTCAAACCCAGGCACCTCGCTAAAACTGCCAAAAACACCATCTGGGGTTTAGTTTAAATATGTCACATATGCACAGATGGATGCACAGAGCAGCGAGTGAGTAACGGCCACGATGAGAAATGCATTCACACAGAAAGGCTGCGTGCAGATGATTTCATCTGTAAGAAACCATTTGGTCAGATCAGTTTATTCCAACTCTAACGAGGGCAGCAAGACCAACCAAAGCTGTTATTTCTACTCCTCTGGACTTGCTCACTGAGTGAACTGCTGAATAACAACAACAGCATTTCTCTTAATGCAATACATTAAATGAACAGACACGTGCACAGAAACGCTGGTTAAGATTCTGCGGGCAGTGGATCTGTGGTGAATGGGCAGTGTGCCAGTGAGTCTTTAACTTGTCCCCTGGTTGTACTAATGTTTATACCACTATACAGACAATGCACACACACTATAAACAATGTAGTGAATGAGAAATGAGGAGAGAAACCCGGAGCAAAGAGTGCACAAGTGTGAAAACTGTTGCGTTGTTTTAAAGAATGGAAAGTCCCAGTCAGCTGCGACCGTGACTTGAATCCGAATGTTTCTACCCACGCTCTCCGCATACTATTTACCCACACTGGCTGAGCTGCTTCTGATGTCTGGATGGCACAGAGATGCTCTTAAAGTTACACGCTACTTTTACTTTTATCAATCAGACACAAATGAGTATGAAATGGGAGATCTCTGCCTGAGGATGGAGCGAATCTGCTGTTGTTCCATCTGTAGAATTCACAGATTTTTGTTGTTGTTGTTGAGAACAGAAGGGATTTGAAGGGAAGAGAACAAGGGAGGTAGGCAGAGACGGGTCGGGATTGTGAATCTCTTCCGAGCTGAATCTGTCCTCTGTCTGAGTGGGGAGCGGGGCGGAGCGCTGTATCCAAAAAGCACCAATACACACTGAGGCTGTCATAATAAATATATATTTATAGATAATCTGACTGCAAAGCAATATTCAATGCAGCAAAACGCTATTTATGTCTCTAATACGTGCACACACATACACACAATGACAATCCTCGTGAGAGTCAAGCCTACGCTCACATTGAGTATTAAACTTTTCCTTGAATGACTCATTTTTGCCTATTTGTGATTTCCCACCCTTCCCTTTCAGCTATTCCCTGAAACACTTTTTCTTTTTATCCTTTCTTCAACTAAATCGACATCATGAAAGCAGCACTTTGCACACATTCCTCCCCCCTTTCTTAAAAAGAAAATATCTGAATAGCGGCCCTCCTACCTTTACGGATGCATGTGCGTAGAGCAAATCCTCCAGGCTGAAGTGGCAGCAGTGGTTGAGGTTGTTCCTGCAGAACTCCTGCACCAGCTGGAGGTTGTACAGACTGTCAGCCAGAGACATGGTCTCCTTGAGGCAGATATCTGCACCGCCATGGGAGGGGTCAAACACAAACACACAAGGGAGGGGTAACGGCAAAGGCCAGACAGGAAGACAAGGAAAAGATAAGACTCAGTTTATGTTTAAAAAAAAAGGAGTACATGAGAAGAAAATGACCCTACTTTCCCCGCTAGTATTTATATGTGCTGATTTGAATCACTTGAAACCCTTGAAACAACTCATGGCACAAGTTTTCAAACCGTCCTCAAGTCCTTCGAGATGAATCATCAGGATTTTTATCCCCTGACGTTGCCTTAAGGACGGCCCATGCATGTGTAGGATGTCTCAGGCAGCGGAGCGTTACAGCAGCTGATTTCTCTGGAGCGAAGTCATTCTGTACTTCTTTACTTTTTTGTTTTTTTTTTCAGAAGAAAATCAAGCTGCCAAGGCCTTAATAAAGTACAGCTTGCTTTCACATCTGGTTCGCATGTGTGTGTGAGCTCCCTGTGAACCACATTTGATCCCAAGAGTCTCAGCGCGTCGACACAAGAGCTGTTTATCTTTGAAATAGCAGTTAGCTACTCCGTCACATCCCCCCTCGTGACCAACCACATCCCAGCCCAGAGCATTTTAAGAAATGACGGCGGAGGCAGGCTGAGAGGAAACAAGCCTTTGTTTTGCTTTGTCTCGTTCTCCATGTCTGTCCTGAACTCTATCTGCTGGTTTTTTTCCTTGACAGAGTCCTCTCTTTATACCATTAACAGTAAATACAGAAAACACAAACGGGGCTTATAATCTACTGAATTTGTTGTACTTTACGATCAGAATGACAGTTTGTCTGTGCTGCCGAGAGAACACTTTCCCCTCTGCACAATGCTGCCAAACAGAATTAATTTGTAAAAAAAAAGAAAACCTCAGAAGACGAGAGCTAATGCATGATAAATACACTCTTTGTTTCAAGCAGCCCATTCAAATGGATTGTTACAGCAGCAGTGACAGCAGAAGACAGAGTCCTTTGTGTTGTCCAGCTGAGACTAAAAATGGTTTCCAGCATTCTTCCTTTTTCGAAGCGTACGACTGAACTGACTTCGGCCTTGTGTGTTTGCTTTTTGGTATAAGTGCACTGAAGAAGAAAGTGGAGTGAGTAAGAGTGGGTGTGGCTGCAGACGGACCCCACCTTCCAGCCTGACGGCCTGTGGGCAGTAGAAGTGCAGCAGGGCGGTCAGGGCGCAGCCGTCTGTGTTATCCTTCAGCAGGTTCTCCACCAGGGGGAGCGACGGAGCGCTCCTCTGGGCATGCTCCCTTCTGTAGCGAGCCTGAAACCATGGCAACGGCACAAAGACATCACCTATATGTGTCATCAGGGTGGGGATGTACAGTTGGCTCTCCGATTATTGGGACACACACACATACCAACACACTGCATGCACGGTTCAATCACACTTAAAGAGTGTTAAAGTGTTAATTTGAGGAATTTCAAGCACACAACTGAAATGCAGATTAAACTGGTCATGCAAACAGTCAGACAGGAGCATACACGAAATAAAATGAAGCTACGTTTAGAAGTAACGCTCGACATTATAAAGCATAACATAATTTTGCTCGCTGTGATTGCTTGTGAGGAATGGTTAGTTCTTTACAGGAACGCTGAGGAGCAAAATGCATGCTGGCAAATGGATGGTTTCTGCCATTATACATCTGCTGAGAGTTCACTGGCACTGAGGCAGTCTGGTGTGCTGCTGTAGCAGACAATGCATGTGATTTAGAGTTTAATAATCATCTGTGTCGGCGCGTCTACAGGCGTCCTCCTTCCCTCTGCCTGTGGATTTTCCCTATGTCTCTTTGGGCCTGTTAAAAGCCACAGAGACAATAATAGTATGTATCTTTGGGGCATCAGCGCTCCCAGTTTGCTCATAAACACACAAAAGTTTTGTCACATCTGCATTTTTACAATGGATGTGATGAACGGTTCAATCACAGCAGAGCTCGCCGTCTCACTGAGTCTGTGCATCGAGCTGCGAGGAACAAACTGTACTGCATCAACATTTAATACGGAACGTCCTTCACAGCCAATTCAAACTGTTTTCAGTGCACAGTTCAAACAACGGAGATGTCAAATCAAACCAGAAAAATGAGACACTACTGAGGCAGGGTTATTAGGTTCAATGAAGCTTTTCAGTGGAACATCTAGTGTTCATGTGATCATGCTACTGGACTGTACTCAGCTACTGAACATAGAGTTCTCTGCCTTTAATGATGTATCTCTTGTTTCTAAGTACATGAGGACGAGGGTCGGGCTGGGAGGGTGGGAGGTTTCCCAAACTTATATTGGGGCTCAGGGCCACATGCAATGACAAACAAGGCAACCGGAGGGAAGAATGCGAAGGGCGGGATTCGGGGGGAGAGGAGGTAGTTGGTGGAGGTTTGTCGAGGAGGTGTTCTTCAGAATGGATGGACTTACAGGTACTAATCTCCAGTACCATTTGCTAGGAGACTTGATGGTGGATGATGATTGGACAACAACAGGAGAGAGTGGGATAGGCATTAGGCCAACAGCAGGGAACAAGTTGTGCTACTACTGCAAGGATGCATGTCGCACCGTTGCACAAGCTACATTGTAAAATCTGCATCAAAACACACAGAAACAGACAAGTATGAGAAGCATCGGCTGGAACAGAAGCTGCAGTTGTTGTTGAGTGTTTTCATGCACCCATTGGTTTTACCATTATGATTGTAGTAGTGAAACAAGCTTTCAAATTAAAACAGTAAGAGCTTCCCCGGTTCCCCTGCCTTGCTCTATAAATAAAACTTGACACAATGGTTCTCTAACAATTAATGAGTGTTTATATTTATCTGCCTAGATGGTAATTTTACTAAAAATATTAGCTATAAATTGCCATATAGGGAGCAATTAACAGGGACTTCTTTTTGCACTCTGTCTAAATCACAATCAATCCAAAAAAAACAAAACTAGTTTCTATAGCTAATGCTGGTATGCCTGAAATATCTGTACCCCAAAAGTTGAGGTTTGATATGAAAAAAATGCTAAATTACACCATTTTTTCACTGTAAAAACAGAAAGAATCAGCAGATTTAGAACTTTTCAGAGGAGCTCAAACTGCTCATCTGTGACGTCCAGTCCTGTCAGACAAATGAACCAAGCCTAAAATCGAGATATTTAATCAAAATCACTACATGTCTGTTGGGGTTTTGGGTTGTCACTGTACAACTATTCTGCATAGAATTTGTGCTCACTACTACTTTTTACTTTATGCTGCTATGTAACACACAAAGGAAATCTCTTCATTGTAAATTGTTGTGTTTGAAAATTCAATAAAAAGATCATTGATTTAAAAAAAAAAAAAAAATCACTACATGTCTCACGTTAATAATAGTTATAAAATAGTTCATTTGTCAAAAATAAACCACTTGCCCTCATCACATTTTGTAAAAAAAAAAACTAAAAATGCTGCAATCCTCAGTGTGACTATGAAGCAATTTGAAGCTGCAACCAACAGTCATGTGATAAAAATCCAGGGAGCTGAACCGCAGACTTTGCCAAGTGGACAGAATAAAAAAAAGAAATTCAGCTTTCAACACCCAAAAATGCATCTGATGTTAACAGACCATTTTTGCTTTACAAAAGGAACAATTTGCCCCAAAGTGTCACCAATATTATAAAGAAATCTCCTTTGAAAGACAGACAGTTAAAAACGCATATTAACATGATCACAGGCTGCTAAAAACAAAGGTATAGGTAGGTATTAATCATCTTAGTTTAGCTTGATAGGAAGCTGACATTTGCTAATTAGCATTAACAGGAATGTGAGTATTTACAAATGAAGAAATCGATTTGTTGAGTGTACTAGAATAAAAATCATCATCATAGTGAGTTGATTTCATCCTCTGGGGACCATGAATGTCTGTATAAAAATCCATCTCAGTTGTTTGAATTGTCATCTTCAGAGCCATGCTACTAGTGATACGGAAAATAAATAAATCACAGGATTTTCCCCATTTAGGAAATCATAAAGTAACTACATGTTTGAACAATTTGATAAGCTTGCTGTGAGTATAGATTTAATCCTTTGTTTATTAGTGCATTATAATGTTGTGCAGTGTGATGTTATGCAGCAGCTGATGTCCTGTCAGTCTATCAAACGCTGTATAATGAGTGATATGTGGTTGCAAATATAAAATGAACTAAGGTGATATGAGGTTATGGCATACAATGTAAGAGTTTCAATAACACCAGTCAGTCATAAACTATTCAGTCAAATACATACCTACATAAAGAGCAAGTAATTATTAATTAATAGCACATAAGTATGAAAACAATAAACACAAATGACTAATAACTGTAAGCCTGGGACTACGTGGTGATGAAGCTCTAATCAGGATTATCAGCCTGCACAATGCAGCAGCGCACTAAAGTCGACTAAAGACAAATGACTCAAGTCAACACATGTCCTCGGCTGAGGTCTGCAGTCTAAGCGCATTTTCTACTTTTCTATTTATTAAAATTGCATTTAAAAATGAATGCGAACAGGCTATCTCAACCACAAGACATTCAAGCAACTTGAATTCCTGCAAAAGAGTCGATGCGTGGAACTTAAATGTGCATAAAGAATCTTAAGTTTCATGTTCTCTGATGTTATTACAGTACTTGTCCTGATGTTTTAGGTTCTGGTATCAGGTCAGTATCAGTGTCGATATGTTTGGACAGAATCCGCAATGTTACGTATCACAGGTCTGAAAAGGGATACGCAAGCACAGTTTACTAATCCAGGAATGTCCAAGCAAAACTTTCTAGCTGAATTTAAGGCTTGACTATCTATCACAGAACTGTTCTAAAGCGTGACCTGCAACCGAATCCAACGAATCATTTCCACCTCTCTCCTTCCACTAAATTTAATGAAATCTGCTGAAAACAGGATCTACAACTTCACCTCCTTGTTCGAGAACTGCACAATCCTCTGATGATGACGACGTGTGTTTTCCTAACTTTTCCCTCAGTCATATGTAAAAGCACCTACAGTATGTGGAGCACAAACATTCTCAGTGTCCACAAACACAAAAAAAGGCTGAGTGCTGAGTCACAAGACCACAGTTAAAGACTTTTCACACCGTCCCAGAATAGACGAGACTCACTGAGAGGTGCCTTGTGCTCATCTTCTGGTGTGTGTGCGTTTGCAGAGGCATATGTGTGTTCGTGTGAAATGATGAGCTCTCAGTATGTCCTAATGAGTGAATAGACTTCTGTTGAGACTGATAATGCAGAGAAGGAGCTGTGTGATTGGAGCGTGGAGCAGGAAAAGCAGCTGACTGACAATGAGCGTCCAGTTATTCCTCACATTCTTTAAAAAAACTGTCTTCCTCCCTTGTTGTAACTTGTTGCTTTGGACAAAGCCCGAGTCTGTAAATACGAGGTCACATGTTATCTGCTTACAGAGCGATCGCAATAAAGGCCGCGATCTCTCTCACTATGCTAAAACAAAAACAGACAGCGAGCGGGAGGAGAAAATTTGCCAATAAACTCCCGCAACAGATAAAAGCTCCCCTCTGACTGATTTAACCACTCGTGACTTTCCGCAGCTCTTTGAAGAGCGAGTTAGTTCTGTTCCACATGAGGGAAGGCGTTCACACGTGACGCTGTGCTGCCGCTTTACAACCTGTTGTATGTAAACACTTTAATCCACGATAACATGTGTTCCCAGGCGGGCTCGAGGCTTTAAAGTCACTTCATCAGTCAGTCCACCAGATGGAAATATCTCAACAACTACGCCATAAAATTCTGCATTCATACGTTCATGTTCCTCAGAAGAAGAATCCTGACCACCTTTCCTCCAGCACAACCACAAGCTACACTTTATTGCCGTGAGGGAGATGTGTCCAAAAACATCAATAACCGTGACATTTTGTAATCTCTGAACCTCAAGCAGTTTCTGGATTTTCTTTGGTCTTGTCACATTTGTAATCATGTGGGCTCATTTTTAACTGTAATATAAAGTCCAGTATGACACAGCGATGATGACATAAATCATACAAAAAGAAAAGTTCTTTTGATTTTACAAAATTGGAAAAACCTGGATGAACATGTGTAATATTTGATGTTGTCACTAATGACCTCATTGTTGCACTTGAGCAGAACACAGAATCTAATTTATATTTGGCAAATTTTTCACATGAGAATGAAGCGATTTTAATCAAATACAACAATTTGAAGCTTAGATTTGGTTAATTTTCTTAAAAGCTGTGAGTAGTTCAAGAATCAGAAGACAGTTGAAAGTCAAAACGATTTTTTTTTTTTACGATTCTCTGTAAAAAATAAACTGTAATTTATTACTAAATCAGCATAAATCCACGCATATCAGTCTGTTTAACACTTTTCCCAGACTCAAAAATCTCCATGGGTTTGATTACTAGAAATTTTGTGCAGACATTCATGTTTCCCAGAAGATGAACCCTACTTTGGTGGTTCCCCTCAGTTCCTCTGGTTCTACCATGATGGCAACATTCCCATTAGCCAGCTTTATGTTGGGTACTAGTTAGCCAATATTAGCATGTTTACGTTCGATAAGTGCAAATATGGTGCTAATTAGATCTAAAAATCCTAAGCATGTTTTCACTCATTATTCTGCCATGCTGTCATTAGCATCTAACACAAACCAGCGACTAAGCAGAGCCTCACAGAGCGACGAGGACGGCTTTACACTCTTGGTGAGCACACCAATGAGCTGAAGCGATCTTTAAAACCACACAGTTTCACTCTGTGGTTATTATGACTGTTACACATTCAAAGCTTCAATCAGTGTTTATCTCTCTGAGTTCATATTGAATAGCAGGAAGTTAACCGAACAATCGCCATTTGCCACATGTACAATTTGTTTTTGCCAACGTAAATATGGGTTAGGGTTATGGGTTATGAAATATTATTTATTTGTCCATTTTTTAAACTTCTCCATCTCATCAGCGTATTTAGAGCTTTGACCCAAGCATCACGGTTAATCCAAAGTTTCTCAAACATTTTGACTCACTTTGTGTTCATTTTTCACCACAATATGAAGTCTTGAGGAAACTGCACAACCATGACTAAAAGCAGAGAGAACTCAAAAATGTCTCAACAAAGTCATAGTACCATAAATCTTTTTTTTTTAAAAAAGCTGAAGTTTTATTATTGAGTTTACAAAAAAATGTAAAAACCTGAAATTGCCATGTACGACAATTTTCTTTGTGCAAGCAGGTGCTACCAATTCTGTGGGAAAAAAATGGTTGACTGTAAATACTGTAAACATTTTACTATTTGCAATTTCTATTTTGCTTCCATGTTTGCCGTCTCTCTGCTCGGCATAAACACAGCCTGCAGCTCGGCTGAAAAGTCCTAGAATTTTTTGTCACGTGAATGTCGGTCACGGCTGAATCGATAACGGCTTCGCGGTTGTGTCGAGGAGTGACAGAATTTTTTTAGTTACTTACACAATCAGGTTTGTGTAAACTGTTTCTTTTTTGGCTAATTCTAAAATGACACAAGTAGAATAAAGTTATTTTTGATGAAATATCTCAATTCGAAGCTTACATTCACGACATTTTTTCCATTTTGTAGCATGAACTTGCCTTTTGACGGCGGGTTTTGGGGTTTACAGGGTTAAGTGAGTGGAAGAGGATGGTAGCCGACTGCTGCGTTTGTGCCAGCAGACTGCCTGGTTGTGTCACACAGACCTTACATAACTACGAGGCCTGCAGGATGACGCTGCCTGTCTGTCTGACTCTCTTTGGCTGCAGCTGACAAAGTTCCTGACTGTTTCTCTCCATGCCTCCCCGACGTGGTGTCAATTCTCCCTTTTCCCCCCCTATCTCTGATTATCCCTCTTCTTCTCTCTTTCTCCTCGTCTGTCTGTCTCTCCTCCTCTGCCCTCTGCACATTTCTTTGTCTCCTCTAACAGCAGTGTGGCGACTCCGGCCAACATTTCTCTGCAGCTGGCCTGAGACTGAGCTCATCTGTTCCTCTGATTTGCAGGGCGCTGTGTACTGCCCTGTTTGTACGCTGACATGTGCTCGCGCCTTTGAGCAAAAGTTTAAAAAGCCATTTAAAATGTTTCAAATCCATGAATAGGAACTTCTTTCCGCACCCCTGTTATCTGAACGTCTGAGTTTGTCTCTTACTTTGTGCGTTGCAGCGTTTGACTCCTGGAAAGAAGCCTCTCTCAACTTCTGCTCTTCTACGAGAATGTCCCTCAGGTGTTCGTTCACCTTTGGAGAGGAAAAAAGAAAAGAAAAAAGTGACAGAGAGAGAGAGAGAGAGAGAGAGCTCGAGGTCAGATTTCACACAAACATTTGGTGGGCTGAATGGTGCGTCTGTGCTGAGAAACTTGAACATGAGAATAAGAGGCTCCACACATCAAAGACGAACTTTTCACCACCGTCGCTACTCATTAACTACCGATGCTAAATACTACTGTAACGTGATACACAACTGAGTCGACTTCCAGCTCAAGCACGGTGTTAAAAGAACTTCAAAGATCTCTCTACTGAGAGTATTTTTTTCTTAAAAAGTCCCGTCCGTTTTACGATCGCTGCTATTCTTTGTTTTCATAGCCTCTGTACAAACGCTGACGTAACATTCCGGCCTGAGGATACACAAGGTCACATCAGCCGTCCATGGCATGCTATGTCTACACAGAGAGAGACAACCCCCATGTTTTAATGCGAGTGTGTGTGAGTAGATGAATCCTGCATGTGTGCATCTTCCTGTCTTTGAGCAGAAAGCACATGAGCTTCTTGTCTGTTTAATTCATGCCATATTGAGGCTTGTTTCTTATTCGTTTTGAACAAAGAAAACTTAAATCATCCTCATCAAACACATCCTCATGAGCAGCAAAAACTAATTCAAGTAACTTAATAATCCGCAGCGTGACAAAGTAAACTAAAGATGCAGCAACAGAGATTTAACTACCGTCTTCTCAAAGATTAAAGAACACTCGAGGTCTTGTTTCACCTTCCCGATCCAGCTTTAGCAGACCAGAGGCGGCTGGGCTGAGTCAGTTATCTCTTTGTAATCTCTCCTGACATTATTACATGTGGTCGGTGCTTGTTTTTCATCTGGTGTCTTATTTGATTTTAAACCAGAATCGCTCCGACACGCTTTCGTGTCTGCTAAATCCGCAGGAAAACAAAGAGCGGCGTGTCGGATGGAGAGCAACCTTTGTAAAGGGCTCAAGGATGTGTGCAGTTGTTGTCCTCTGTAAGGAGACACCACGTGTCCTTGCGGTTTCGTGTGCACGCAGATGTGCTCGTCTTGCGTGTACCTTGTTGATCCAGGTGGTGATGGCGTCCTCGGTGTCGTAAGGCAGCTCCTGGATGTGTCCATCGGTGTGTGAGGGTTCGGCCGAGGAGTATCTGTTGATGCAGGACATCACCCGCTCCACGCTCACCATCTCCACCGTGTACGCCATCATCAGGGTGTCGATGAGCGCCAGGTGGGAACTCTGCACAAAAACACAGCAGAGAGGGCACGTTAGAAATAGAAATTCAACTGCAGAGCTAGAATTTCCTTTCACTGTCCTACTAAGCCCTAACATTTGCTCCTCTAGACTTTGGTACGTCTCATACAGGTCAGCTGGCCAACACGTTCCAGGTGTTTCTGAGGTGCAAAGTTGCTAAAACCTGTTGGAGTTGAATTCACTGAAATGATCATGATCAGTGATAGATATATTTTTAAATGTCAGCGAAAGTTTCCCAAAGCCCAAGATGACGTCCTCAACCCAAAGATATTCAGATTACTGTCATATAGAAGGAAAGAATCAGCAAATATTCAAATTTAGTTGTTCTTTGTCATTTACTCAAACTTATTAGGTCATTATCTATTCAATTCAATCCATCCATCCATCCATCATCTATACACCGCCTAATCCTCATTGCGGTCTCGGGGGGGCTGGAGTCTATCCAATCCGACTTCGGGCGAAGGCAGGGGACACCCTGGACAGGTCACCAGTCTATCACAGGGCTACACTTAGAGACAGACAACCAAGCACACTCACATTCACACCTACGGACAATTTAGAATCACCAATTAGCCTCAACATGTTTTTGGACTGTGTGGGAGGAAGCCGGAGAACCTGGAGAGAACCCACGCTGCACGGGGAGAACATGCAATTCAATCCAGTTTCAATAAATTTTTATTTATATGATGCAAATTCACAACAAGTCATCTCACAGCACTTAACATAGTACGACCATAGTAGACCGTACAAATATTGAACAGACAAGAAAACAATCCAAAGTTGCCTTTCGATTCCCTATGAGCAAGCGGTCGGCAACAGCGGGAAGGAACCAAAAACCAACCCGTCAATAGGGAGGAGGGAAAAAAAACCTCAGACAGAACCAGGCTCAGGGAAGGCGGCCATCTGCCTCGACCAGTCGGGGTGAGGGGGGATAGCTGAAGAAGTGGGGATAGCAGGATAGTAGATGGAGAGCAAGAAATACAAACAGAACAATAAACATTTTGGAGGTCAGTGCGGCTAGTGGCCACCGTTCAGAGACGTGAAGCTCCAGATCCAGAAACCCCCCCGCAGACAGAACAAGCACAGGACCTCAGGTGAAACATCCCTGACTTCAATAGCTGACAACTAATCAATACATTTCGCGGCTCTATCCGTGTGTCAAACCTGACCGGGACTTTGCTGTCGGCTCCACGGACTCCTGTGAAGCTGCTTTTACTCTCTGGTCAACACTCCACCCAGCCCTCTTGCCTGATGAAATTTGAGGCCACTTCATACTATTTTGCAGAGCTACTTTCGCTCTGCACACTTTGCCTGATGTTGTACTTGTGGAGTGGTTCTACCAGCCATCGACACCTACACAAAGCTTGACATTCTCCTGGCCTTTCTAATCCCATTCCAGGCCGGTCAAACCAACAGACCTCCCCTTCCTTTTCCTGTCACGCTACAGGTCCACTCCAAAACAGTTTTCGCCGTACATACATGTGTGTGTACGCAGGTGCCTTGTCGCTTACCTAAGCATCTCTCTGCGCGTCCGACTTAACTGAACAAACATCTAAAGTCTGCTGCTCTGTGATGCAGGTGACTCAAACCTACACAAACAAGCAGCGGCACGTTGAACCGCTACAGCCAGTGGAGCGGTCGGGTACAGGCCTCTATTCATAAGCGTGAGCAAGTGTTTCCCCCAAGAAACAAACTGCAGGTCCAAGCGGTACGACTTGTAGGATGCCACTGGTGCTCAGCAACATCACCACGAGTCGAACAGCCAGTCTAAACACACAGAGTGCGCAAATGTAAAATAGACTGTTGGAAATAAACTCCTCATGGAAACAAGTGTGAGGAAGCTTGAATAATATGTCACTGTAAGCTTAGGTCATATTAAATAAAAAACAGGCAACATGCTCAAGCTCATTCTTTATCATTTCTGTTTTTCATTGAGGCAATTTATTCCTTAATCCATACATTTTAGTACAATAATAAAAAAAAATCGATCAGAGGAGTTCAACCTGATGTCTGCACATGTTTCACTCCAGAATCCAGAAGCCACAAATGTATTCATAGCCTCCCATTAAAGAAGGAAAACAAAAAAAACAGGTGTCACTGAAATAAGTTGAAATTGACTAAAGTAATAATAGATAAAAATTTAATGAAAATCACAACATTGCTTTTGAATTGTGGTTCAACAGAAATATAAAAAAAAATCCAAACCAACCAAACAAAAAAAAAAAAACAACTACAAGCAGACAAGCATGATAAGACCCGTAAACTAATATTTTGTCGAACAACCCTCTGAGCCAATCACTGCAATTAACTCTCCATCAGACTTCTCCACCTGCACTGCTCATCAGCTAAGTGCTCCAATCTGTCCGGGACAGTTTTGTTTTTTTAAATAATTCTTTTCAACCACACTTCAAAAGCAATGTCATATTTCACAAAATTATAATTTAGCAAATTTTTATTTATTATTATTTTGTCAGTTTCTAGTTATTTGAGTGACTATTGTGAATTTTGCCTTTTCTTTAATGGAAGGGTATGAATAAATATGAGCATGATTGTATGTAATGTGCTGCGGTATAAGAACAGAAAGAGGCAGCAAATTGTTAGATCAGACAAGCCGGAACAAAGAATATTTGGTGTTTTTTCATGACAAAATGGCAACTAATCGCTTATTTAAACTGCTACTGAGTAACAATAATAAGGAGTTTATCATGAGATTGGTGCAGATGTAAAAGAAATACAATTTTAGCATTAAAAAAAACCCCAGAACTTTTAAAGTTTTATACACCGATTTATACACCAGCTAACATCCAGCATGCTACGCTGAACACCTGTAGCGTATTACATGAGTACACAACAGAATTGTTTGGTTTGGCGTTAGAACACACGAGTCTGATGTTGAACTGTGTAGGAAATAATCTGCAGACACTGTTTTGAATTCATACACCTTCAGGATATTGCCAGATATTTCACATTGTATGCATTCCCTTCCAGAGGTCCTGAACCACGTCTGGCTGACAGCTGGACTGACAGACAGACACAGAGACAGACAGACAGAAAGACAGACTGGTAGAGAGAGAGAAAGGAAGACAGGCCAAGCAGCTTAGACTGAAGCTGTAGATCCCCACACCATGATTTTCATGAAAAACCCACTGAGCTTTTCTGTGATTGAAGCTTTTCTGAACTCATTTGCATAAAACTCCTAAATCTTTAATGTTGTTAAGAAGCTTGTGTAGGTGTGTGCACGCTGGCGCACATGCGTGTGTGTGTCTGTTCAGAGTTCTGGGCGGAGACGCCACGTGAATTCAAATGATAGCGACAAATCACTAATTTCTTTTTCAGAAGGATTTTTGTAAACTAACATCTGAGTTTAAACATAGAAAAAAAAAACGCACGGATCACGGCCTTACTTTGCTTCGAGCGTGGAATGTAAAAGCTCGGCTCGCACCTGAAAAAACGGCATGTTTCGTATGTTTTTGAGGGGATTTTATTAAAAGTAATAGCCGCGGGGGGCTGACCAGATAGCTGAGTGAGTCGGGCACATTCCACACATACTGTAAACGGTGAATCCTCGGTTTGATTCCAAGAAAATCTGCCGCATGTCATTTCCTGACTCCTTTTCCCTACATTTACCTGTCTCTCTCTCCCTTGTCACTGTCTAATAAAAGCAAAAGAATGTGTTAATATGTATGTATTTTTGTGTTAAAGTGGAGCAAGCTGTTGGTTTGTGCACAGATTTACCAAATGACTTGCAACAGCTCTAATGAATGAGCTTTAGAGGTTTTGGCAGGCAGCAGTAAAGCCAGCTGCCCCTCCAGCCTTTATGCTAAGCTAAGACAGTTACATTCTGACACAGCTCTCTTGTTCAAGCACAGCACTACCTACCAAGACACAATCCTTGTTACGACGAAAGCCAGAGTTGTAAAATCTGACTCTATTACACAGCAAACCCAGTGTTCTGACATCCCATAAGGGTTCAGATTCATGGATCTGGTGCTGAAAATGGACTAGGATTGTATGTCACTGGACCTGAAGCGCTACACCCTCACCAGCGCAGCCAATTAATATTGTTTTAAAAGCTCCCATGATGGTGAAAATCAATTTTTATTGTATTTTGTGGTTGTTATAAACTTGGAGGTGTAAAAGCTGTAACCACATAAAGATGTTGACTTGTGCCATTCCTCAAGCTTCCCTACAACTACACAGCCTCCCAGCAGCTGAAGTTTACATCTGTTTGCTTCGCTTCTGCTCTCTGTGCTCACACATGTTTACTTACACTGCATTTTCATTTCATTTCCCTGTAAAGCTGTTGTCATTCGCAGGTTTTTCAGTTTCTGCTGTCAGACATTGGTACACATAGACAGTGTTGACTGAAACTCGGCCCGAGTTTCAGTCAACACCAATCAACAACCAATCTGCTGCTCTGAACTGCTAAACTATCAATTTTGTAACTGCAAAGATGTCTGATAAACTCACCATACACATAAGGTAAAAGATATTTCAATGTGAAATCTTTGCTCAGAAAAAGTCTCACACTCATTTATGTCTGTTTAAGCTACCACTGTTTAGGTCAAAGCTGTCAATCACAGAAGCAGAGAGAGTGTTTTTCCTGAAGTGGGTGTGGATGTCATCATCATCTGCATTTAAAGTTAAAGAAACTCAAACAGCCACTTCAAAACATGGCTTACATCAGGATTTACACAGTCATTGTACAATGAACCATCGGGGAAGTATTTAGAGCTGAAAAGACACATATGTGAGACTTTTATTTATGTAAATGGACTGCACTTATAGCGCTTTTCTACCTTAGCGGCACTCAAAGCGCTTTACGTTGTGTTTCTCATTCATCCATTCACACACACATCCATACACCAATGGCGACAGAGCTGCCATGCAAGGTGCTAGTCTGCCATTGGAAGCAACTTCGGGTTCGGTGTCTTGCCCAAGGACACTTCGACTGTGGAGGGGCAGGGGGTCGAACCGCCAACCTTTACCATCAGGGGACAACCGCTCTACCACCTGAGCCACAGCCGCTTGTTTTAGTCTAAAACCGTAAGAAAAGCCCATTTGTATATTGTACTAAAACATCAAACTATAGCTTGAATAACACTGGAGCCCTGCATTTATAAGTGACTCATAAGATTTAACTCCACTTCAATAATGTTCTTAAGTTAAACACAACCATTGTTTACATTCTCAAAGAGTTGCCCGCGTCTGGTTGTCTGATTGATGTACTCTTTGTCCTGTGACATTTTATTTAGAACTTAGATGCTCGCCCATGTGAACGTATGTTGGAGCACAAATGCACATATGGGTGTGAACCCAAGAGACGGACAAGAGAAAGACAGACAGACATCCAGAGCCTCTGCTCAAATAACTTCAGACTGTTCACATTTCCGCCGAGAGAAAGACGACACTGTTGACACTACGGCGTGAATTTAAAAGCCATGTGCTGTCTATTATACTTTCACAAAGAAATCTGGTGTGTGTGTGTGTGTGTGTGTGTGTGTGCAGAGAAGCAAGTCCAAACCCCTCACGGTGACAGACACGCCTTATAAGGCTGTGGAGATGGCAGACAGTGGTCATAAAGAGGTGCACAGAGCTGCAGTACGCTCATGCACACTATCTAACAGGAGCATCAGTATTCAGTCTCACTACTGTTGTATGGCTGCAAGTGTGTGTGTGTGTGTGTGTGCCCTTGATCAAAGGCGTCCATAGGAAAGGACAATACAGCTGAGCAAACAGATAATCAAAGTAGCCTCATTCTCCACAAACCTCACAAGTGTCTGTTCAGCGCAGGTTCACGCTCAAAAACATCCGACATCTGAGCAACACGAATGTTTTTCCTGCACAACTTTCCAGCTGCGGCTCTGTTAAGGTGTTACTGTGTGTTGCATTGCAATCGTCCAAAAAAAAATAATGACTTCTCCCACTATCTTTTGCACGCACGCATCCTCCGAATCTTTTTTTTTTTTTTTCACCGGAGAGCTTTTGGACGAAGGCACACGCCCCTCTGCAGGCAAATTCAATTACAGCTCCGTCTCTTTCTCTCGTCTGTCACTTTCTCGTCTCGGTGTTTCAACCCAGACACGTAAAATAAAAGTCAAAGAGGAACAGGAAAGTAAGGTCACGCGTGTCCTGCATGCACCACAGGAGGTCTGACACTCTTATAAAGGTGTGTGTTCATGTGTGCGTGCTTGGGGGAAAAAAAAAAAAAGGGGGGCTCGCATTTGTGCGCCAGACGTGCTTTGACTCTCTGGGAGACCCCACCCTGCACAGTGCTGCAGTAGTGCACATCACGTCTTCCTCCTACCTCCCTCCTTTCCTCTCCTTCAGCTCTCCCTACTCGTTGCTCCGCTCTCCTCCTCCATCGCGTCCCTTTTTTCCCCTCCTCTCCCCTCTTTCCAGATGGTCATATTAACAGCGGGCCTTTTCCACTCATTCTCTGGCACATAAATGTCCTCCTGACCGCCAAAAAGGCAATACCTCCTCTCCTTTACATCTTTCCTTCCCGCCTTTCCACAGCTTCCCCCCCTTTCCTTTCCATTCGCCTTCTTCTAGACTTTCCCTCTCACCCTTTCCTCTCTTCTCTTGCTCCACTTTCCTGCTTCCTCCTGGATCGGAGCCAAATGGCAGCCCCCTAAACTCCATCTCTTCCCCTCCCTTTTGCCTCGCTTTCTCTCTACAGTACATCCATTCGCCCTCTGACAGACTGCCACGCTCCTCCTTCTCCACCCCCCTCTCTCTCTCCGACATGAGTTATTCCTCTGTAGCGGAGTATTCGGAAAACCATGAGCTCATCAGTTTCTCTGCAGATATACCATAACCCAAAATGAAAAGCCTCAACTTTAGCGTGACTGAAATGATCCTGCTGAGTCCACAAATACACGCAGTTGCTCTGCTTTGCAGGACCAATCTAATGACTTCACAAGGGCACCGAGTAGCAGCAAGGATGGACAGATTAACTAATAGCCTGCTCTGAGTAACACAAATGAAGGTCAATGTGCTGGAGAGTCGACGGGCTATTTGTCTACTTAACGCCGCCGCTGAATCACCTGAAACACACACAGAAAAGTGCATCCATCCTTTAGCTTTGCATCAAATCCCCTCCCGTCTCTCCCACCTTCGTGACGGCGGTGATCAATGAATGACGCCGTGACTACAATCAAAGATAAAAATGTCACTGACTTTGAATTATCCCGTGAAGCTGGAAAGAAAAGGAGAGCAGGAAAAGGAGGAGTAGTAAAAAAAAAAAATACAGCTACAATAGGAGGGAAGACGTGAGGGGGAGAAAGGCGGGCTGGTTGAAATATGCTTAATGCGTAAATATGGCGGAGATAACAGATTTTCCAGCCTCCTTAGATCAGCAAAGAGTTGAAAGAGAGAGAGAGTGAGGAAGGAAGGCTATAGTTTAAAGACAAGAAGTCAAGGAAAGGAACGGTGAGAGACGGAGAGACAGAGGGAGGGAGGGAGGAAAGAGTGCACTGCAATGCAGACACCTTTTGGCGTCAGCAGTAGTGCCCGCTCTCCAGCCATGCGTGTGCTTGCAGTGTGCTCGGATCCACAGAATCGCCCCTCTTTCACGATTAAAACCACCATAAATTAGCAATTTTTCCACCCTTCGCACATCCATTAAAACGTGGTAGTGTCATGTTCAAGTGCTGAAACAATCAGCTGGGTGATCAATTAGAAACGATCAACAGTTACAACAACCTCAAGCAAAACATGCCCCAAATTTACTCGTTCCACTGGATATCTTTGAGATTCTGGACTTTTTGGTTGGACGGAGCAAGCAATAAATCATTTCCTGACACTCTTTAGCCTGTTTCTGAATATAATAAGCAGCTTAACCAACAATGTAAATGTACAGCATGTAAAAGCAGCAGCCTCATTATGTTCTTCCTTCCGCCGCTGGATGTACTTTCGACAACATACTATCACTGTACATGTACAACATCTCGAGGTGGTGTGAGCTGAGGCATGTTTGCCCTGTGCCGTCTAATGACACAGGGGCTGAACGGTGAGTAATGGGTTGCTATAGGAAACCCGTCATTAGCGGTTGTTTTTCTCTCAACAGGACAGCTCTCGGAGGGCGGTCGAACAGTAGGACTCACGGAGAAGCACGCACTAGCACAATATCATATAACACGCTTCCTCCACATGAGGGTAAGACACCGCGAAGCACACGGTAACGATCGCTGTCATGTTAGCGCTGAAACAATTAATTTAATTACCTAATCAATGCGACTGTTTGCCTCCAATCTGGACTATTGATTTAAGTGATTTATCAGGTTAAGGTACCGCACATCTACTGGCTCCAGCTTCTCAGATGTGAGTATTTGCTGCATGTAAATGCTACATTTTGGGGTATTTGGACTGTTGGTTGGTTTAAAGAAGCGATCGGAGGACATAATCTTGGGATCAGGGTAACATTGACAGCATTTGTCTCTTGTTTTAGGCTTTGAATGGATAATTAGTTTCAATATTCTTTAGTTAGAGCCGTAGATTATTTAGTCATGAACAACAGAACAGTCAGATATGTGTGAGAACATGTAAAACATATCTGCATAGTTACATTACAACCATATATGCATTTCAAATGTGAATGAGTACATTTTAAATGCATTTAAATGCACATTTGCATCCTAAACTTCTCAGTTAAACTAGTCCCAAAGTCACTGCTTAGCTCGTTCAAGTTGCTTGCTAATGCTCAAAGTCCCATCTGCAAACACTGAATTTGGGAAAACTGCTTTTACTTTTTGTGCTGCACCCTCCTGGAGCATTTTAACATTAAAACTTAATACAACTGTACATGTGGGTTAACTTAAGAGCATGATTACAAACTACTTCGCTCTTGAATCTGTTTTGCTCTTGTTCTGTTGTTTTCTTTTATTGCCCTATTTATTCTGTTTTGATTGAACATCATTAAAATGAGATAAAGCCCTCAATAATTCTCAAGATTTACATAAAGGTTTAGATGTAATGAATGTAAAATGTAAAGTGAAATCCTAATTTTTTTTTTACCAACTTCTTCACTGTCACGTGCAGGTACGTCTCCACTCACCATGTGTATGGGCGTGCTGGTCAGATCTCTCTCGTTGACCAGTCTGTCCTGGTCGGTGACGTACAGGCCCTTCTGCGCCAGGGCCTGAATGACGGCGTTGTGTCCCAGCAAAGGTTTGACAGCATCGCTGCGGAGAATCAGGCTTCCCGCCCGGCAGTAGAGCTCTGCAGACTGAAGCAGGCAGGCGACTGGAGGCTTCAGGTGCTCCTGGTTGTACTGGTCCCTGTAGAAAGGCTCGGCCAGCTCCTCTGGTACTGCATCTGGGGGCAGAAAAGGAGATGGGTTAGAAAAGTTTGTTTTATCTAAGCTCACCTCTTTTCAGAAATTTCAGTCGCCTCCATCCTCCGGCCTGTGACCTGGAAATCCATCTTGTCACGGCATTATGAGGTTACTAAAAATGCCAGCTCCTAAAATGCATCGTCAAGGACAGAGGTTTGAGAGGCGAGACACACATCTGGAATCTACAAACCATGTCAGGAGCAGGACTGACACGGGTAGGTATGTCATTCGAGGTATGTCAGAAAAGTTCCAGGACTGGTGTCACAAAAGATATATTTCAAATCCAAACTACAAGAAGTAATCCCCCTGGAGTCTAACACACTTCCTCAGCCTTCTCTGCCATGCCGCCATGCACAGATTCTTCCAGGATCCTCCGCAGCTCCGTCGTCACAGCCACGTCTTCAAAGCGGGTCTCCTTGATGACCCCCTTGAGGAAGAGGAAAAAACTCCCACAGAGCCAGGTGGGGTGAGTAGGGAGGTTGCTCCAGCACGGGGATGTTCTTCTCAGCCAGGAACTGTCGGATGCTCAGGCCATTGTGAGCAGGCGCGTGGTCACGGTGCTACAACTCTCGCCTCTTCTCGCGCACTGAACAAAGCAAACGCTGCAGGATCTCTTTGTAGACGTGATGGTTGATCTTCTGAAGGGGAAAACTCGTTGTTTGTAGTTTGGGTTTGAAATATATCTTTCGTCCTGGAACTTTTCTGACACACCTTGTATTCACAGAGCTTAACAAATTTATTAGACCACCACCCAGTGTAAGGTTTATGTCACAAGTACTGTACATATATCAATCAGAATGTAAGTCACGCTGCATTTGTATTGTACTATTTTATGTGTCACACCTCTTTTATATTTCAAAGTACACGTGTAGGTTATATAAAAAATAAAAACGTATGGCATCTAAACATTCTGCCCACATTATGCCCCACTGTGAATCAAACTGACAGTAAACATATAGCCTACAGTAGATCATCATGAACGCCCTCCGGATCATCTGACAGAGATTATAAAACAGGCCGCAACAAAACAATGGAGCAGCAGCAGATACAGCCGCGCCACAAATCGTCTGTAACTGATGTGGCTTTGGCTCCCGAGCATGGAGTTCTCCTTTTTGTTAAATCACCGCTGCCTCGACTGCTCTCACCTCGCATCGCTTTCTCACCTCCTCCACTGACATCTCAGGTGGGAGGACTAAGGTGCAAAGAGAAGAGTCGAGGATGTAAAAAGTGAGAAGTGAGAAAGTGGGTATATTCTACTGTCTTCCTCAGAGCTTTGTCTTCATGGCTACTAGGTGTTTGTTTTGTTTTTAAGGTTCCATAGTAATTATTAGTAGCGGTAAGGAGATTGACAAACGATGTGAAAATCTTGCTGTCAAAATTCTGAATACCACAAAGTCCAGCATGACAAGTAAATAAAATGATGTGGTTTAATATTGTTTTATATGTGGTACAGTAAAGGAGAACTTTTTAACATCTGTGTTTAGAGGCTGTTACTTGTGGAATGTGACCAATCAGATCGTACTGCGGGCGGGACATTGCTTCAGATCGAAGTGGTGACAACAGATAGCGAGAGGCAGCTGCATCAGAGCCACAGTAGCACATTCTTAAATAATTCATTCAGTCGTAATTCAGGGGGGAAGACACTGATAACCAGAGACAGCCAGGCTATTAATCAATTGACCCTTAATGGCTTCATCCAGCTTGTTGCACTTGTTGTCGTCGAGACCGAGGGGTGTTGTTTATACCCCTACTACTGCTGCTTATCTCACCGTACATCCAGACTGTCTTGCGAGCACAGAGCGGCGGTGTTTGTGCGCCAAGTACACCGGAGCCTGTAGTGTATGTTACAAAGCACGAAGCACCTTCTAATCCTGTTACCTCATCCAGTAAATCTGATTTGAAGGAAATAGCTGAGCAGACACAGACACGCGCTTGTGTTTCTGTCACCTCAAAGGACATTTAAGTTGATTCCAGACGTACCTGAACCGTAACTACAAATACTACCAGCCTAACCAAAACCTAACCTTCTAAAATTTACTGAGATTTATATTATGGGGATTTGCTTTTTGCCCCCACAAGGGAGTTGAATCCCCACAATGTGACTGCACAAACAGGTTTATGTCCCAAAAACACGACTAACACAAACACACAGCTACACTTCCACTGTTCTTTATGTCTTTTTTTTATGTTGTTGTTAACCACATGTTGTGACTCAAAGTGAGACTAATCCATTACCGAATGACATACATACTGTATGTATGAGCTTCTAACCCATGTGCATCACTTTCAGACGAGACCCTTGTAAAAGAATGTGTGTGTGTGTGTGCGGTGACACACTTCTACGAAGCTGCCTGCTCCGGTGTGAGCGTGTATTCCTGGTGTGTAGGGTCATTTCCTCTCTGCCTGCCTCTGAATCACACTGAGGAAAACAAAGAACACTAAAGGAATTCATCCTTAAAGGTACAGCCTTTAAACTAAGAACACTGGAAGCAAGAAAAAAAAAGAAAAAGCTCATCTAAACAACATAATAAATCAAACATGTAAAGTTCAATCCATTAAAGAGAAAAAATCCATTAAGCTTGTGATCAAACCTCGGCAGTGTTCCAGTGACTGTGGTTAGGGCAGCCTTCCCATGCCCCGACGGAGGGTGATGAAAAGAGATATTTAAAGCAACAGGCAGATGTTAAACCACTTCATAATAAGGCCTCCTGCATCGAGTCGCAACTTTCAAATCGATCCAACTGTCAGAGCGTCTACAAAGCTGATTACCGGAGCGGAGCTTTCATGATGTTTGCCTTCGAGCATACAAATTTGTTAACCGAAGCGACTCACAAGATAATGACGCTTTTATTTAAATGTTCAATTACAGTGCAAATATTCTTTTTAACAGTCACAAACTTGCATACATTTAGTTCTCATGCAAAATAATCACTAAAACAGCAAGCTACAGCTGACCACAATAGCGCAGAAAGCTTTTTGCAGAGTTCATGAAAATCTGCCATGTCAAGTAAAAAAAAAAAAAAAAAACCCTCTCCTTTGTGTTGGCCATCAAAGAGGAAACTGACAGGAAGTAGCTGCCACAGGAAGCCCAGGCATGGAGAAGACTGCTCCCCCTGGAGACCCCTGGATCACAGCTCAGCACACACAACCTAACAGTCAGCTTATCTCTGCCGCCTCTTTGTTCCAAATTAAATCATTTCAGTTCATAACGTGAGCTGCCGATTGAAAATTAAAGTTCTAACAGAGCGATGACGGCACAAATGAATCAGCTTTTGCTTAGATGATCTCAGTGTTGGTGCAGATTACTATCAGATGAATCACTAGTTCTGGTAGGACTGATTTTTTTTTTTTTTGGCTACATGGGTGCAGCAGAAACAAGCTGTCAACACAACACTGACAACATTTTAGGAAACTATTTGCAACACTTGCAGCCGTGCATTTGGAGTTGTGTTTCTGGTGATTATAAGTTAAGCATTTACTGTCATTGCAGCTCTGTCTATGCTCTCCACTCATTCCTATATATATGTTTTTGTTGCTAAACGCTCCGCTATGTTCAGCAGTAAGTCTCCAATTGTGTCAGTCCGCTGTTTGGTGCTGAGCAGATAGCGTGCGGTTGGTAATTTTTACAGCTTTTCCACTGAAAACAGCCCGACTCCTGCAGCCAAAAACACTACTTCTACTCAGAGCGGTGAACCAAGGCAGTAAAGTAGCGGGCTGGAAATTTCTTTATGTAATGTCATCAGTGATACAGACAGAGCTGATGAATTGCACTTTTTTAGCCTTCTGCTGATTGAGCCGAATGAAAAGTTGATGATGACGGTGACCCGCGGCGACACTGCCCACGATTTGGCCGAGTCCGGTCGACATCACGGAGACGTCTGGGCTGATAAACCCACCTCTGAATGACAGTTCGGATCACCGTGTGACAAGCCAGTGGCACGCCGGGATTTATAAGAGTGTCGGCTGAGTGCTGTCAAGACTGAATAAATAACTGGTACCACATTATGTCAACAATCTGACCCATCCTTTTAACTTTTAATGGCGCCACTTGCAGTTCGTCATTTCAAGTGTCAAATATCATTTTCAAGTTTTACATCTGATTGCTGATGAGTGCAGCTAGACTGAACCACTTAAACAGACCAGCGACAACCACGCACACGAGCCTCTTGACAGCAAAAACCAGTGTGCTGCTCCGACAGTATTTCTAAGCAATATTTGAATATATTATGCGATCAATAGTACTCTCGCCTAGCCAGCCCTTTTGGTAGAAGATAATGAGGTGGCTGCACTTCATTATCATCTTCTATACATGAAAAAATGATTTTGTATTTCTTTAAACCAATCACAGTTGCCGTGGGCAGAGCAACGCAAAAAACCTTCAAGCTTTAGGCCTTGTTTACACATAGCCGGGTATTTACAAAAACGGAGCTGCTATGAGCACGCCAAACCTATAGGGGGCAGTGTGATGAGAAGCATTAAGCCATGCCAGCCAATCAGAATCCTGGAAAAAACACAACAACAAATGGCACGAATGATTTCCTGTTACTTCAACGATACGAGGGTCGTTTGTCTGAACCGACAGAAAAGTGGAGCTATTCCTAAATGTGGTGTTAGAGTACAAAACAAGTAAAACAGACGAACAGGCTAACGCATTTGCACAAACGTAAAAACAAGCACTGCTTTAACAGCAGCCATTTCTATCACAGTAGCCAAATTGTAAACATGGGTCGCCCGCATATGACGCTGGTGATGCTTTTGTCGCGTACCATGACATCAAACTCCGTCTCCTCCTGCCTACATGCAAACGTAAAGACAGAGTTTTTCCAAATCTCCAATTTGGCTGGAGTTTTGTAGAATTGTTTTGATGTAACATTTGCATACAGGAAGAAGAGCACTGTCATTAAAAAGAATGATCCACTGAAGCAAACCAGCATCTCTCTGCTTTACAGCAAAGATTGTCCAAATCTTCGACAAAACTCGCCATACACAGTGTGGTGGGGTGCTAGCATGGAGGTTGTTGTTGTTTTCTGCAGTGAAGTGAATTTTAAAAGCAGGCAGAAAGCGGAAGAAGATTAGAAAGTCAGCTGACAGGAGCAGCTAGAGGCAGGATTAAAGCCACAGTCTACATTTAGTAAGTCAGACTAGTTTAGGTCCAGGTGCTGTTGAAATCTAAGCTGATCCTCTATGCCAGGGGTGTCCAATCCTGGTCCTCGAGGGCCACAATCCTGCATGTTTTAGATGTTTCCCTCTTCCAACACACCTGATTGAAATGATCAGCTCATCATCAAGCTCTGCAGAAGCCTGATAACGATCCTGATCATTTGAATCAGGTGTGTTGGAAGAGGGAAACATCTAAAACATGCAGGATTGCGACCCTCAAGGACCAGGATTCGACACCTGTGCTCTATGCTTTTAAAGTTTACATCAGGGGTGTCCAATCCTGGTCCCCGAGGGCCACAATCCTGCATGTTTTAGATGTTTCCTTCTTCCAACACACCTGATTGAAATGATCAGGATCGTTATCAGGCTTCTGCAGAGCTTGATGATGAGCTGATCATTTGAATCAGGTGTGTTGGAAGAAGGAAACATCTAAAACATGCAGGATTGTGACCCTCGAGGACCAGGATTGGGCACCCCTGGTTTACATGATGCCAATATGGAGATACAGCAGATGTAAAGTGTGAAAATAGCAAATCTTTTTTTTTTTTTTCCCCAGCAAATGGCCACGGGCTGGATCCGAACCCACAGGGACTACAGCTCCAGTACATGGGTCACCAGCTCAACCAGTTGAGCTATAGCGGCGGCCCAGAAATAGCAAATCTAACATCCAACATTTAATACACAACTACTTACAAACTCCCTCTACATCTTTAAAAAGCACAACTCCTGGGAGCTGCACCCTTTATCCTACTTCTTTTATAATCTCTTTCTTGCCTCATTCATTGTAAATCATTGTGCAACTTTTGTTTTGAAAACTTTTCACTGTACGGCAGCACAGACGATTGCAAATCCATCTCTCTGAAGTTTCAGCACAAAGAGGGGGAAAGTTGCTACTGTACGTCCAAGCATCATCAGACTCAAACCATAGCTCATCGGTCCTATCTAGGCCAAACAAGACTCTGAGGACTGGTTATGAATTGGGCCACAGTTCTCGGCGGCGCTGGGAGCTGAAAGTGTGTCACTGAAGGGACAGGGAAAAAACCAGGCGGCGGCGGCAGCGGCAGCATGCTGACAGCCGCGGGTCTTGTACAACTGTGCCTGGTGCTCTCACATGTTGCTGTGCTGCATGTTTGGCCACATTTCATTCTGTCTGAGGTCGAGCTCCGTTTGGCACACGCTCTCCGATCAATGGACGTGAATCAGAGGGCTGCCTTTTCATCCCTCGCTCTTTCTAGGTTCATCTGTCTGCCTGGTGTCCACTCAGAGGCTGAGAGAACTGGAGGCGCTGCTGTTAAAAGCTTTCATTAGGAGTGAGGGCTCAGAAAAAAGGGCTGGAATTACTCAGTCTTTTTGAGGCCGGAGCTGCTTGCAGGGCACACAGGAGGCATGCCAGGGCCGAGGTACTCACATACAGTCACGTATAAAGAAATAACACATGAAAACATCTGCACTATTACTGTCAAGAAACATCACAATCGGCTGCTTTAAAGCTGTTTTACTGCACTTAGAGAGAATAACTTCAGTAGAGGTGAAATGCTTAGCAACTGGCTGATCAACAGAAACTTAACTGACAACAACTCTTTAAGAAAAATTACATATTTTTCTTATTTTAAGAACCGAATATATTCAAGTTTCAGATAAAATAAGCACCTTTAAGAGGCTACATCAAGCTCCTGTGAATCCGTAAAAGCCGTTATGAGCTATTTTATACACTTTAAAAGATTTATCAGTAATTATCGAACAAATGTGCCGAACAGTTCCTGTTTTGGCCAAATAAAGCAAATCTAAATATCACTTTGAGGTAAAGGAAAGCTTCATATTCGCAATTCAACACTTTGATTGGATATTTTAGAACATTTGGGTAAATTAGATTCCCTTTTGTGTAGATTAATAAGTGCACTTCTTGACTTATGGTGCCTTTAAAGCGAGTCTATCTGAACTCTTGTCTTCGATTATGACATTTTGTGCTTTATTATGAGTGTATTGTGTTTCCAAACCTTCTTGCCTCAAATAGCCCCTTGGGAGACACATGAAGTACTGTGAACTGAATTTTCTGACATTTTACACACCGAACCACGGACTAAAGTTAGCTACAGTCCTAAACTCAAGCTGCTGGATCGAAGTTAATCCTTTTGATGAGCCATCAGACTGTAAAGATCTGCAGTCTGAGTGTTACGTAATGATCGGTCGGACGTGTGCTTGTGGAGAATAATTAGCAGGAGGCAAGCAAAAGGTTAAAGCAATGACCCTGTAGCAGGATGTGGTGACCTCTGACCTCTAGACAAACAGCCTCATGTCAGCCACATGTCATGATAAAGCCTTAAATTATCTGTTTTTAGTGACCAGTGCTGTCTTGTCTTCCATTCCCAAACACAGAATGCTACCAGGGCCTATTTCTATTTATAATAACAGAGGAGGAACATCAGTGTTTAATTATCTGCACACAGTGAGAATCTGATTACAGGACTTTGTTTTCATTTTGGTCCAACACAACATCAGGCCACATTATTCCACACGCTGGCTTCTCCACTAAATGAGAAAAAAAGAGAAAAAAAACAAGGAGGCGCCACCTACCCGAGCCGAAAGCCTTGGCCACCAGCCACGTCAGGCTGCAGGAGATCTTGGCCCTGGTGAAGTCGTAGTGATCGAAGCTCTTGATGGCAGGGACGATGAAGGTGCGTCTCATCCCTCTGTCATCTGCCGCATCTCCCATCGTTCCTCTCTCTCTCTCTCTGGTTCTCTGTGTGTGTGCTCACCGCTGGAGGATCAGTCAGCCGGAGGAGTTGCTCCCGACTGCGGATGACATCCCGTCCAGAGGAATTCAATGCAGCAAATTTTCCCCCTTCTCTCCTTAAAAAAAAAAAAAAAAAAAAACTTTACGCGTGGCCTGATGTTGGAGAGCAGTTGGAAACCAAAGGGCGCCCCTCGGTTACACCATCCTCAGTTTTATGTCCTTCTGTTTAAGTAGAAAAAATAAAAAATAAAAAGCCTTAAAGCCTGACAGCACGGCGCAGTTTAGTGGCAGGATTTCTGAAGATTTCCTCCATTCCCTGACAGTGTTATTATCCACAGGCTGAAGCGCAGGAGGAGGAGGAGGAGGAGAGGAGCTACAGTCCAACACCGGAGGACAGTTTCTCAGACGAGCCGAGCGCACTGTTTGTGTCCATGTTGTTCTCGTTTTTCGCCTCTGTTTTTCCCTCTCTCTCCCGCTATCTCCGCCGTGTCTCCTCTGCGCTTTTCCTGCCGCACTGGTCGGAGGATGGGCCGCAGTGCGCAGGCGCGATCCACCCACCCAGTCTGCTGGATCCTGACAGGAGCCGCCACAAGCCGAGGTGGAGTTCACTGACTAACTCCCAGATGTTGTTTCCATGGAGAAATACACGGCAAAAAAAAAAAAAACACTCACACGGGGGTGTTGTGGTAACACTGTCACTGGCAAATTTAATGTACAGTTTATTAAAAGTTCACTGAAGTTTTAGGTGATTTAAAGCCATAATGAGGTGATTTAGGTTACAGGTTACATCATTTCTAACTTTAGTGTAACTCTCCCACACAAAAAGACATTTGATTCAACTATTAGACCAATTCTAGAAACACTGTTTTCAAAAAAAGAGAGAAAAGTTTCCTTAACAGCTTTTTTTCCCCCGACTGTTTACTGTTATTTTACAGACTTTACCTATTCTGGTAAGTTAGAGATGATCTCTTGTAAATTCACAAAAATAATGAAAATCACTTACATGTTAACCTAAACAAAAACAGGCCATAACTGTAAAATAGAAAAAAGAAAATGGCAGCATTTAGAATCTGTATTTTTGTAAGTGGCAATTTGTTATTTTACAATGTTCAACTGCACAATTATACAATCTGTATGTAAATCAGCAAAAAAATATTATTGTTCTACTGATATTTGCCATTATTAATTTTTTTTATCAAGAGTTGAAAAATAGTAAATCATATTTTTAGCTGTTATTTTGCAGATTTTCTGTATGTTTTTAAGTTAAAGACAATATCTAGTAAAATCGCAGACAAGAATGTAGAAAATGTCCATGTCAGAAATTTATATTTTGTTATTTTACAATGTGTTTCTGTGAAATTAAACGGTTTAACTGTATTTATATCAGCTAAAAAATATATTATTTTACAGATATTTCCCAATTATTGTCACTGTTTTTCAATATTACATTATTTAATAGGTTTTTTTTTTGTCTGTGTGGATTTTTCTGTCACTCAGATTTTTTTTGATTTTTTTTGATTTTTCTTTCTTTCTTTTTTTATTTTTTTTTACACTGTGCATAACGTCACTGTCTTTTAAAACAACCTAAAGTTAGAGAATAATTTTAGGCTTTCTATTATAAGGATTCCGTAAAAACAACAACCAGCAAAGAAAAAAAAAATAATAGAAAAATGCCAAAGGTGCCAAAAGTATTTGTATTTAAGAGTTTTATACCACTGAACTTCAGACGCTGTGTTTTATAATCCACGACTGCAACACTTCCGTTATTTGAGATCAACTTTTGTCTATAAAATATTGGTGCTGCAATTATTCAACCAGCAGGAAATTAGCAAAAAAAAAAACCAACAACAAAAAAAACTATGATAACTGTTAATCCTTCTGCAAAAAATGCCCCAGCCTCTCAGATGTCTAAAAGATGTCCTGCAAAATGATAACATGCACATGCTAAAATAGTCCTGCTCTGACATATAATTGAGTTTAGGCTGAATTAGGTCAAGTACACTCACTTGCACCAACTCGAACACCCAGTAAAGGAGACAGTGTGAAGTGCTGTACAGACAAAAGAACGAGCAAGCATGATATACGGTAGCACCACCTTGTTGTGACAGTCTGAAATATGTATGAAATATATATGAAATATATCGGGATGGTACTAGGAACATGCTTCATTGTTTTTGCCTTACAGAATGACACTGAGGCTTTTCTTCTAGTGTGACATGATAGTAAAGTATTGTCGCCTTATTAAGACACAGATAAAACCTGGTCATTCACACCATGTATTCTTCAGAAAGTATTCAGAGCCCTTTATGTTTTACATACTTTATAGTCTTGTAAATTTATTGTTAAATTGATAAAATCGCTATTTTCCCCTATCAATCTGCACTCAGGAACTTATAATGACAAAGACTGAAATGTCTAGTTTACAAAAGTCTTCAGACCCTTTATTCAGGACTGTGTGGAAGCCTCTTTGGCAGCCACTGCAGCTTCTAGTCATCCTGGTTAAGTCTTTACAAGCTTTGCAAACCTGGATTTGAGAAGTTTATCCCATTCTTCTTGGCAGATCCTCTCAATCTTTCTCAGATTGGATGTGTGTCTGTGACCTGCTGTCTTCAGATCTCTCAACGGATGTTCTGTGGGATTTAAGTCTGGGCTTTTGCTGCGCCACTCGACGACAGTCAGAGAAATGTTGTGATAGTCTTTGGAGAATGCTCTCCTCAAGCACCTCTCTGTATTTGAATGGATTCATTTTTTTCCTGAGGAGTCCCCCCTGTCCCTTACAAATTCCCTTTAGCATGAAGCTGCCACCCCCATGCCTCACCATAGGGACGATATTACGATAAGCAGTGCCTGATCTTGAATTGGAGTTCTGCCCAAATAGTTCAGTTTGTGACACTTCAGATCAGAGTCCTTTAAATGCAGTTTAACAAGAAAAACAAGTGAGCTGTCATGTGCCTTCCACTCAGAGTGGCTTCCATCCAGCTGCCATAAAGGCCTAATTGATGGAGTGCTGCTGAGATGGCAGCCTCTTTTAGAGGTTCTCTCCTCTGTGCAAAGGACTTCAAAAGCTTTGTTACAGTGAATGCTGGGTTCTTGGTCTCCTCCTTGTCCAAGGACCTACTTGCTCAGTCACTTAGTTTAGTTAGAGTACCAGCTCAAAAAGAGTCTTGATGGTTCCAAATTTCTTCTATTTTACACTTATTGAAGCCACTATGCACCTTTTGCTCTGATCTATGTCTCACCACAGTTGTATCATAGTGGTGTACAGAAAGTCCCTTTGACTTCAGGGTTTGTTTGTTTTTTGTCCCGACATACAGCGTACATTGTGGGACTTTTATATACCCAGGTGCCCAGTCCATTCAGTTTGCAACACATGGACTCCAATAAATGTTCTGGACACATGTCGAGGATTATTAAATCAAACAGGAAGCATCTTACCACATTCTGAGACAGCAAAGAGTCTGAATAGGTGTATAAATAAAGGATTTCACTTTTAGACTTTTTAATACATTTGCAAACAATGCTTTCACTTTCTGGGTTATTGTATGTGCACTGATGGGATTCAAATGTAATAAAAGTGTGCAAAAAGTGAACTACATACTGGAGGTACAAGGCTTATATAGCACATTTATTGAAGGGTAGGGCCTGTTAAGATCATAAAACACTTTGTAGGTCACCTTAATAGTGTCGTACTTTCAGCAATCAAGTAGTTTCATACTTTTAATGCAAATTTGATTACAAATTGTTTATTTGTAATGGATTACTTCCCATTATTGATGTTGCTAGTATGCAATTATTCTTTCACCCCCAACTGTAGGTCGCATCAGTTACAGACAAAAACAGGAGCAATAAAGTACATCCAGAGAGACAAATCAGCAGTAATCCATTGACAGTCATAACTTTCTCATACATAGAGATGGGACGAACGCAGATTCTTACAGCACCATCCAAGACGTGTTCACACAGTGCATCAGAAAACCTTCCACAAGAAAAAACACAACAACAACAAAATATCAGCAAAAATTAAAAAACACTCGCAGTAAACATGTAAACAAAATTGGTAAGAAACTAAGTGTGTTTAAAGAAGACACTGGAGAGGTTCATCCCATCTCCTCAGGTGGTTTGTTTCGCTGCTTGTCCTCGTTTTTTTTATTTTTTTGGTCAGAACTATTAAAAGCAGCTCATCTGAGAACCTCACGGTGCTGTTTGGCTTCGTGGGAAGATCCTAGTTTAGCATGAACTGGAGCTGATCAGTAAACAGCTTAAATATTTAAAAAGGAATGTGAAAGAAAGGTATCTCTGAGATGGAAAAAGTGGCATGTTTCCAAATGAGGTGATAGAAAAGCTGAAGATGTAAAAGATCATATTTTGGAGATCATTTCAATCCCTAGAAACTTGATCCGACCACCAAAACGGATACTGTTGTGCCAGACTGTTAAAACCGGAATACCCTGATATGGCCACTGGATAATAATTAAAACTTTACCTCAAATAGCAGGACAGTAATGCCATCAGATCTTACTACAAATCAGAAGATCTGTCCGGGGCAATAAGTACCGTGTGACAGTGTTGCTCTCTCGTGCCCACAGAGGGTTCATACAGCTGAAGAGGTCAGGAAGTTTATACCACCGATCAGTCAGTAGATGGCAGTCCTCCGCCAAAAATACTGCAAAACAGCTCTGTTCTGCTCAAAACATCTTGATTTCACAGTGTCTTTTCAAGACATTTACATGGTCCTTAATCGCTCTTTTGACAGTTTCATTGAATGTGAATTATTCTCATTGGTAGGTTTAAATACAGCGAAACAATCCGTTCTTACAGCGTTTACATTTTAGTGTTCAGAAAACATGAGAATTTCTTTCATTTTCTACACATGCATTGATCCTAAGTTGTTCCTATGTTCATCTTTTAACTTATTGCTCCTCCCCTTTGTAGATTGAATCAGCTCTGTCTGCGCTTCCACCGAAATCCACAGTCATCTGAGAGTCGTTACCGATCATAATGTACTGAGCATTTTCGATATGAATGTTTTGTGGCAGGCACCGAACCTTGCCATCACCTCCCTCCGGTTTGAAAAGGGTCAAGGCGTCTTCTTCCTGCAACTGTCTCCTCTCCATCTGAGCTTTCCGTCTCTGCTCCTCCGTCCAGATTCGTCTCTGCTTTTCGATTTTTGCTGGAGACAATGACTTTAGCACTTTTCTCTCAAAGCTCTTGTTCTCCTCGAGTGGAACTATTGAGTTCAAAACCAGAGGGATGCTCTGTCTGGGCATGCAGTTCTTCTGCGGCAGCAGAGGGATCACAGTGTTGTACTTGTGTTTGTTGTTTATGGAGTTGATAAGGGCAGAGTTTGCCTTTATCTCCAGCATGCGAGTGTTGAAGTTGCGGGTGAGCAGCAGGAAGGTGAAGGCTGAGTTGTTGATGGCATCCTCCACACACCTCAGAGTGCTCTTTCCAGGGATGGCAAAGTCCTCAGAGAAAGTTGCACCTTCACGAGCTGTGACTTTTTCCAGTTTGTCCCTCATGCACTCGGCCATATCTGCATCCTCTGGTGCATGCAAGATAACAAATGAGTAAAACACTTCTTCCTCTTCCTCCTCCTCCTCCTCTGCACCTTTGCTTTCAAGTATTTCTTTTGGCGTCGTACAACTGTTTGTTGCAGAAGGTAGGGAAACTTTTCCTTCACTGCTTGGTTTGTTTGTTTGACTTGGAGTTACAATCTGACTGTCCAGCTTACTGCTCATGTCTGTTAATGTTTCACTCATCCTCGAGTCTTTCTTTGCTCCTAACAGAGGAGATCCGCTGGATTTGGACCGAGGCTCAGATGACAAAGATTGCCCAGGTGCAATTTTTGTTTCACCACAAAGGAAGGCGGGAGTGTTTAGTTTGGCATTTCCTGATGTTTCTGGAGCCATTTTGTCACCTCGAAACGAGACCGTTGGAGGAATGCTTATCTCTAGATGTGACGGGTATGAGGGCACGGAGGGGCACGCCTGCAGAGGGCTGGGAAAACAGCGTGTGGTTGCAGACCGATCCTGGGACATAGTAGCTTGTAGGGTTGTATTTCCTTCATCCGGGCTTCTGTTAGGGCCGGGGTAGGACTCTGACTTTGCTTCAGTGGAGGAGCTCATCCACTCTGCAACCTGAGGCCCACAGACAGCTTTAGCTTCCTCTCTGAATTCGTCATAGTGTAAATCATCACCACCACCGCGTGTGTTTTGGCAGTCACTGGAAATGGCTCTTTTATATGCCAGATTTCTTACATGTGGATCGCACAACCTCTGCTCTGATAAAATTTTAAAAATCCGAGCCAGCGCTGCCAAAGATTCTCCCGTCGAGGCTCGAAAATGACCACACTGAACTGCAAAATCTTCTAATTTGCCTCCGCTCGTCTGCCATTTTTCAGCCAGATGGTTAGCGAGGGAGTTGTCCCCCAGCATCTGGAGTTTGTTCAGGGCCTGCGTCTCTCTCTGGAGAACGATCAGACACAAGGCTTGTATTATGCCGTATTCAGGAGTCTCACCCAGCTGGAGAGTCAGGCTCAGCAGTCGCTGCGAAGGTGCCTTAAGCAGAATGTCAAAGACGTCTCCCAGGCCCGTCCCTTGATTTTCCTGTCCCTCGTGACTCATTTTCAGTTTTACTCGATGAACAACATCCAGCGTTTAACCCAAGCCGATGGGCTCACACCCGATTTTCCAACGTAATCTTCAGAAGCTGCTGAAGGGAGAGGCGCTCGATTTCCTGGCCATTCTTGTTTCTTTAAGCAGATGTAAAAAAATACACAAAGTCAACATGTATGCTCACGACATGATGTTTGTACTTTACGTGCATGTTGAACAGCAGCTGATTGGTTTGTATCAGCAAAGCAATAACACAATTTCAATGATCAACCTTTTTATTGTGCCATTCTTCCATAAATAAACCCTTGAGCTGACTTTCTAAAGGGTTGAGAAACTCCAGATCTAGATAATAATTAGTCACCGGCATAGTGTTACAGAAGCCATAACTGTTCATTTAGTGTGTGTGTGTGTTATCAGCTCAAACAAGGAAGTCACTCAGAATGCCTCAATTCAATCGGCAGAAAACTCTCGTCTCTCAACCGGAAGCACTGACTTCACATTTCACGCTGACCTTTGGAGAAAACCACTGTTTCCGGTGAGTCTTGAGAAACTTTTGAAGTGAAGTTTACCGTACCTGTTGCAGTTGTAGGCCTCTGACAGCTTGAAGCAATCTTTGCACAACATAGTGATGATGTCACAGGTTGTGAAGTACGGCAGCTCAGGAGGTACAAGAGACAAAAAAAAAGCAGGAAGAGGTTTTCATCGCAACCAGGAGCATAGGTTTCCACATGTTGTACCTTCCTTAGCCCAAACATTCCTCTCTAGACCACCAACTTTGTGACTTTGTGGGATGCTTAAATTTCTCACAACATTAAAAAAAAAAAAAAGAAGGACTTTTTGTGTGGAAGCATGGAAGTCTTTAACTCCTCGAGCACAATAGGCGCACAAGAGGGAAGAATTCTGGCTTTTCTCCCTCTCTGCTGAGAGGCAAGTGTATTTTTATCCACAGAGGAAACCTCCAACCCTGTATTTACCAGGGGTGGGGTCACACCAGGCAGAGTGCAGGCCAACATCAAATCCCTCAATGCAGCGCAGACAGAGAGCCTCTGTGTTCGGAGTGCCGAGTGCAGTGTGATATGTTTACTGTACGACCACTTCTGAAGGATTACTGTAACTCTATAGGAAATGTGGTTTCTGTGCCTTCCTTATATATGACTATTGTAAGACTGGCATGTAGGGCATAAAGTTTCACCGTTGGGCTGAGCTATATAACACATGCCAGCCAGACCGCAGCTCTGTTGTTTTAAGCAGAAACCCCATCTATAGCTGACAGCACAACCAAGGGACTGTTTGAAAATGATTAGATTGCGATTGGGTGGCCTTTCATATTTTTATTATCGATACGATTTCTTTTTTAAAAAAATATCTTATGCACCTGGAGGGAAGGGTTTGAAACATTTTACTAAATCCAGTAACTCTGAACTCTTTCAAATCCCTGGTCAAATTATTTTAGGTTTGTTTGGGGGGGAATAACGACAGCTTTTTCAATTTTTTTAAAGCATTTCAAACAGTATTGTATCTAAACCAGAGATCCCAGAGTGTTCACCTCTCACCCCATATCTTGTCACTGCTCCGTGACATTCATTAGCCCTGACTTATTTTTTTTCTCTTTGCTGCTGGCTCTTTCTACTTTATCATTCAAAAGATATCAACTGAGTGAATTGTAATTGAATTGCAGATTTGTTATTTTCGCCCCCCCCTCCCGCATGCACACTGCACTTAATGCTACCTGAAGGCAAAACGGCTTGTTGCACTTTTACAGGTCACAGAATCTGATGGGTCACAGAATAATGTGTAACACCAGCGGTCAGGTGGAGGTGCAGCATCATCAAAAATGCCCTCAAGTTCTTCCTTTCTAACCAGAGGGGGAGTAGATAAATATTTCATTTGTCCTTCCACCCTTTGTTGTGTTCCTGAAAACACGGCATTTGGTAATTGCTTAGCTGGCTTTGGTAAAGTGTATACGCATTTGTTTTTTGGCAAGTGGAGTTTATTAAAAAAGGATTTCAAGATGCAGGGCATGAAAACACAGTTTATCTTTTCTAATCTAGGAAAACCAAAGCAACAACAACAGGTGGTACCCGATATCATCATGCACACACACATACACACAAAAACTATTAACACACCATCCCTTCCTGACTCTCTTTCTACTAGTATATGACAAACAGGGTTGTGATGGAAAATAGAAATAACAAAAGGTGAAAAGCAACGATGGACTGTCGACTTCAAGTGGAATACCCGCTATGAGTTGTTCTTCCAGGGCTGACACGGCGCCGATCTGTAGCTATGCGAGACTATTTCTTAGGTAACAGACGAGGCGCAGCCAGATCTTATTGATTTGCGACTCTCTATTCTTTTTCAGGTAAAGTGCGTACATCCACACGTTCACTCAATCAGTCTCGTTAACGGCTGTGCAGCCGAGCTTGCATGCATTTGGATACATTATGAGTTTTTTTTTTTTGCAGGTGCCAGTAAGACACAAAAGAGAGATCATGAATGAAAGATCAAATGAGGGATTTGTTGGTCACAGAGCTTAATGCAACTGCGATGCAACCTGAAACTGGAGGCATCTTTTATATCCCGCCCCTGTATATGACAGAGATGGGTCTTATATATTCGCATATATAGATAAGTATATGGGTGAGAAGAACATTGTAGTTTGGAATATTTATATTTTGTGCTGACATTTTCAGATTCGGGCTGCAAGGTGGTGCAGTTGGTAGCACTGTTGCCTCGCAGCAAGAAGGATGCCGGTTCGCGTCCCGGTGGGGGCACCGGAATCTTTCTGCGTGGAGTTTGCATGTTCTCCCCGTGCAGCGTGGGTTCTCTCCGGGTTCTCCGGCTTCCTCCCACACAGTCCAAAAACATGTTGAGGTTAATTGGTGATTCTAAATTGTCCGTTGGTGTGAATGTGAGTGTGCTTGGTTGTCTGTCTCTAAGTGTGGCCCTGTGATAGACTGGCGACCTGTCCAGGGTGTCCCCTGCCTTCGCCCTAAGTCAGCTGGGATAGGCTCCAGCCCCCTGCGACCCTAGTGAGGATTAAGCGGTGTATAGATAATGGATGGATTTCTAATATCCATATTATTTTCACACGCTGAGGTTCTAATTGAGGTACTTTATTGATAAAATTTGTGTAACGTGAATATGGTTCATCTTGTTTTTTTTAATACTCAAGAGAAGAGGGTCAGAGTTTTTGTTTTGTTTTGTTTTTTTAAATAACGCTCAACTCAGGCCCTCTCCCCCACCCCGCTGATTTTCACACGGTCCCTAAGTAGCCATGATATGCACACACACAGTACTTTTTCTTATAAACGCTCTCACACCATAAATGCCCTTGCATACCTCCTTCACTCACACATGCTAACAGTTTGCACACAAGTTCTGTCCCAAACACTGAAACACACACACAAAAAGACAACACCCACACAGCCTCGGGATCATCCTCAGTCCGTTACGTAACACGCTGCCAAACGTCCATCTTTATTGAGGACAATTCTTTTAACGAGAGACACGCTCTCCCAGCAGCTGTGTTAGTCAGCCTGGCGGTAAATCTGCTTTCACCTTCCAGCAAAACATATAGTGAGAGGCTGTGTCAGGTCTGCGAATAGCGGCATTGCACAGCTTCTGTAACGGTGTTTTGAGCAAATATGTTCTGACCTCTGCTTGTTTTTTTTTTTTGTTTTTTTTCTTTCCCTGAAATATTACATTGTTTGAACACAAACACATGCAACTTTCCCTTGGTATGGTTTATCACTATGAGCAAAAATGCACAGATGTGTGTGTCTTGTGCGTTTGTGTGTGCAGTTTCTGGCCGTGGGAGAAAGCCCTGAGGGAGACACAGAGGGGTCACATATAAGAGGCTTTAGGGCAGACAAGTGAAAAGGAGGCCCTTTCTTGGACAGAGACTAAGGATTAGGATGAAAGACATATGAGTGGGGGATGCACTCGCTTTTTTTATCTGTCTCATCCACTTGCTGCATCTCTCTCACACGTTCTGCATCGAGTCTATTCAAAATGTGCAGGAAATAGAAGGAGATACAAAGAAGAGCACAGAAGAAGATGCAGAGAGAGAGAGAATGAAGGATGCAAAGCCAGATAGATAAGATAGTGAGATAGGAGCAGAGCAAAAAGACAAAGTGAGACCTTGACAGATCGATAGGCTCTTTAGAATTCAGTTTTGTGAGAGGCCGAGAGAGGCCATGCAAGGCACTGCTCTTTTCCCAGCCACTTGATTCGTCACACATGCTAAGAGAATTTAACACACTCGCTTCTGGCGGGCAAATATACGCTCCACACACATGTACATGTGAAGACATACACAGATACGAGACCGTGCACTCATTCAATCAAGCGTCCCCACCCACAGTTTGGCCTCTATTGAAACACTGAAAGAAACACCTGCACTATAGGCGCTGCGGCTCTCTGCAGAGAAAGTTTTCGCATTTTTCTTCATCCTCCACAGTTTTGTTGAGAAAACACAGCTTTAAAAGCCTACACAACGGTGTATTTTGTTCGGATGTCATGTGTGCTGTAGGTAGCCCGCATACATTCGTGCATGTGCTGTGTATCAAAGCAAAAATAACCCAAACTATCACATACTGAGGCTAGTTTGTGTTGTTGACAAAGCGGGCCAACAGATCTAAGTTAATGTGACAGTTAACTAGCATTAATTCAGGAGCAAAAGTAAATGAAGCGGGCCTGCGGACACGACAGGGGAGTGCAGTGGGGATGGGAAGACGTGTGTACTGTACCACACAGGACCATGCTTGGGTGAGCATGTAGGCCATGCCAACAACAATGCATAATACAGCCTCTGGTGATGGGGGATGGATATGAACACACAACACTTCCACCTCACCTCACACACACACGCATAGACATCCACTTGTACAAACACACACACACGCAAACTAGCACGCATGCACAGACATTGACGGTGATGGGGCATGGAGCAGTTTATGCTCATATCAAGAGAAAGTCTTTGATCAGTGTGACAGGAAGGGCACTCGCCCCAAAGGAATTAGCTAACTCTTGCCTTGCAAAAGCACATCCACAATAAATCAGGCATGCTTGCATTTGCAACAGAGGGGAGAGAATGTCTGATATTTAGCTTCATTAATATGCTAAATGTATGAATATGATTTGTTCCAGTTCAATGTCCAGAGTAGCATGTCCAGAGTGGCATGATAACCATAAAGAGCAGAATGTGCAGAAATTCAGGTTGCATGTATAATCCGCTCAGTTCAACAGCCTGTTATTCTGAATGAGAAATTTACATACTGCTTTTAAATTAGCGCTACCATGCCTTTTAGTTCTCCTACCAAATATATTTATATTTATATATATTCTGGCATTTTTAATATTTAATAAAGGATGAATATTGTAACATTTATTTCATATAGTTATAGTACTTTAAAAAAATAAATCATGCACACATGTACAGTGACACCTGTAAGTTACTCAAGTGTCTTATCTGATCAACAGTCTTCGCTCAAATTTACAATTTAGTGTGTTACATTCATAATTGATTTTCAAAGAATACATCAAATTTAAATCAAATTGCATTTTTTCTCTCAGTCTAAAAAAAATAAGTAATTTTGCTGAGAGAACATTTATGATTGTTGGTGATGAAGCTCCAGCCAGCAGCAGCTCGACTCGGCTTGAGCACTAGAAACAGTGAGAAACGGCTGTGTAATGTCCCATAATGCTACAACTTTCCCCTCCTTTTTTTTTCCTCTCCACAGTTTCTAGACAAATCAAAATGTTAAATTCAAAGTGTTGAGCTGTGGAGGTGCCGGTATGCAGGTGTCTTTTACCTTTAAAGTGAACCAGGTTAACTGTTACCACACACATGTGAGAGTGGTAGCAAACTTCTCATCTAACTCTTGGCATGAAAGTGAAAAAGCACATTGCAAAAATATCTATTCTTTTAATAGCCTCATATTGTGTTTCCACATATTGTAATTTTACTGCTGCTACTTCTCCTTACTTTATATATATAAATATATATATATCTGGCATCTGCTTGCATGTCTGTCAGTCCTGCCCTCCTCTGTTTCTCCTCCAGAGATTTCTCTCTTTTCCCCCTCATTCAGCATCTTTTTTTTTTTTTATTGTGGGGGGTTTTTCCTTATTTAAATTGATGGTCAAATTGATGGATCTAATTCTGGCCACTGGAAAAGGTTGTTAAAGGTTATTAAAGTCACCCACCCAAAGCGGAGGAGAAAGGAAATGAGAGAATAAGAACAAGGTGGGCGAGGAGAGGAATTAAAAACCTGCATTGTATCAGCAATGAACAGAACTAAAAGAATAAATGGACCCAATCTGGCTGCACTTGGTGCTAGAATGGCTGCCCATCCAAAACCCATGCCCAATCCACCATGTCACTTTTGTCCGTCTCCAAACCCTGCGGATGCCCTGCTTTTATAGCAGATGCACAGAACCAAAGGATGTGAGGCATGAAAGCAATGGGAAATTCATTACATATTCCTACCCCCCTCCGCTCACCATAATCACCACAATTAGCAGACATCTGCAGTGATTCCAAAGCTGGGAGTGTATTCAGGCAATCAGAGCAGCTTCACCGACAGCACTGACTGCAGCCCCCTCTGTGATGGGCCTCATCCTGAAGGGAAGCATTCCATTAGAAACTCAGTGATTAATTGAGACGGAGAATTCGCTTCTGGCATCGCGCAAGAATGAAACCCAACAGGAGGCATCCATGGTGGCAGAGTCGTACGCGGGGTTTAGAGGAGGTGGGCCAGAGTTGGCGGGGACCGTACCGTACTGTTGATGGTGCGAGATAAGGCGCTCACACTGCGGCTCGCAATTAGCTGCGTGAGAATAGTTGCTAGACAATAGCTATAGGAAGATTTTCTGACCCATCAAGTAAACAAAACCTGTGTGTGTCTAATGATAATCCAGATTTTATAGCTACTTACGGATATTACGGCTGCTAATATCCCCTGATCTCTTTAGGAAACAGTTCTGGGTTCCCAAATTACAGAAAAGCGCTGCAGCCTCGTGTGTTGGTCACTTGTAGGTAATAGATTTTAGCGTTCAAGAGCGAAAACTTTAAAGGAATCGCTACAGTTTTTGGTTTATTTTCCTTCCTGCTGGGAGATTAGAAGACTGCTATCGTGTGGAAACTGCAAAGCTGCAGCCAGCAGACGTTTAGCTTAGCACGGAGTAAAGGCTGGAATCAGGGAGAAGCAGCTTGATCTGTCCAAATGCTGCAAAATCTGTATGTGTTGCTTTTACGCCTCACTTTTTTTTTTTTTTCATCTGTTTGTGGCCTCGGCGCTAAGCTAAGCTAACAGTCAGTCATAATAATCACAGCCATGTGACTGGTATCAATCTTCTCATCGAACCCTCTGCAAGAAAGCAAAAATAAGCACATTCCACCAACTGTCAAACTATTCCTTTAAATCATTTGTGACTGGATAATTATCAAAAGCGCGGAGTGGCCTACTGTATGTTCTCCATCTGCAGAGGATGACAGCATGTTAGACAGCTCATTACTGAAGCAGTTGGAGATTTCACTCTTACTAGGCACAGTATGGTACAGCCACGGTTTTAAGCCTCAGCTTAATACGTTGTCATGGAAATCAACAGTAACACATTGGACACTTTTCACTTGTGTCGAGTCCAGCGTTGGCTTGTGTCTGGATCGCACATGGACATAAGAGTAAATACGCGAATCAGTCTAGCTTACACAGGCGCTGCTGCAAATGAACCCCCGGCCCCAAAACGCCAACTTTTCACAAACCCCGAGCAGACAGATGTGTTTTCAGACGGACGAGGAACACATTTCGGAGCTCAGCTGATTGATTTGCAGGAGATGAAATCATCCGAAGCGAAGGAATAATTATCTGTGCAACTTTCTTGTAATCTCTAAACAGCATTTAGAAGTTGTTGGTGGTGATTTTATATATTTTAATTAATGGCTTATTTACCAAACTACGAACTGAAACAACATTTGCTTCATGAAAAATCTTTTTGCTTGCTGTTTGGTTGGTAATAAGTAAATAAAATCGTAATTTTCCAACAAACTTACTGAATGCACTTCCTGGCAAAGCATATGCGAATCTCATTCTTGTATATATTTGAAATTGTGCGCTACTTACATGCCGGTTTGCTCCCTTTTCTTCCTTGCAGATTTCAGCGTGTCTTAGCAAATCACATCAGTGGAATCATGTCAAATCCAGCCAGTATCCAGTATGTGCGGCGCTCCTCCTCTTGTTTGCATACACTTGTTCTAATGTGTGTGTGATATACAAACGAAACCGAGGCCCGCATACTGAAAAAATAGAGTTAGTGTTCAAAAACTCCAGCTCTAATTAAAGCCACACAAGTATTAGCAACAACTATAAATATCTGGTGTTTTTTTTATAGAATGTAAAAGCTTAAATCGTCAAAATAAACAGTTGCAGGTTAAAATGAGAAATGCAGTGAAGCAGAAGTCTGCAGTAGCATAAAGTGGAAACGCTCAAGCAAAGAATGATTCTAAAATTGTACTCGAGTAAATGTGCAGTTGCATTCCACCACTGGAAAGTAACTGTGTGGTGACGGTGCAGTGAAGTGCTCACTGGTTTCCTCTCTTTCTCTGTTCTTGCAAACTTGGCGTTATAAAGAAACAAGGTGGTGATTTTCCTTTTTTTCTGGCAGGGCTTTAAGTGTGAAGTTATAAATGTTCGATCAAAACTTATAATCCAGTCAAGTCAGTAGCTTGAATCCTCTGTTCCCGAAGTTAAGTGGCCATTCAAAGACAAAAACAAGACTTTTTTCTTAACTTGGCAACCCCAGAGTTGTTGTGCATTGATGACTATGAACCGACTATTCATTGAAAACGGTGCCTTATCAAAATCCAAATCCCTTAAACCCACGTAGAACCGTATGACCCCCCTCAGCTCGAAAAGAAAAAAAAATAAAAAATTGCACCGAATATGGAATTATAAGGTTTTCACATGATAGTAGTCGCGCACATAAACACCCACACGGTTAGATTTGTGAAAGAGCTGTGATTGAAGCTGCGGCTAAATTAAGAGGAAAGAGAGATTAGAAGCTTAAAGGAAATCAAGCCAAGGCTGTTGCTCTCATTTGGATGTTTGAAATTAGACTGAATACTGAATAAATCTAAGGTGCCATACTTCTGAGAGCATCATTCCCACCAGTTATGCAAATGAGCCTTCAAAATTTACACAATAATCAGATGATGCGCCGAGTTTGAGCGTGCTTATTTTATCGGTTTAACGGAGAGAGGAGCACAGTGTCTTCCAAAAAAAAAGGGAAAAAAAAAAAAAAAGAGCTGATTTATGGTCGACGGCCTCTTGACTGTCGTAAAATTGTAGAGTCACAATGAAATGGGTGTGATCCTCCACTTGGTGCTTCCTTCCTTCCAGTCCAAGGGTCTGGGCCTAATAAAGGCCTGTGTGGTGCGGCACAGACGGACCGCCTTTCTGCTGTGTGGAGAAATGTGTTCAATCACCATGGCTACCGGTCAGAGAAGAGCCCCCGCTGTGGTTATTAGGATTTTCTCTGTCTGCTCCCACCGGCTCAGTATGCAGGTTAACAACTCGCTGTCTGTATTACGGGCGAGGATGTGTGTGTGTGTGTGTGTTCAGGAGGCCTGTGGGTCAAGGGTGATTTAATATTGTAATCGCCCCTACAGAGAGCTGGACTTTTTTTTTTCTTTTCCCCTCAGCATCATCTCCAGAAAACACCCAAAAATGGTTCAACTGCCGGACTCCGCCGCCTCCCAACAGTAGCACCGATGTGAGAAGGGGGAACATGAGAAAAGCTTTGAGCAGTATTGATTCAGCCGAGTACTCTCGGAGCGAGTACCAGAGGATCTGAAGAGAGAATTATCCATGCACCATTTCCTCCCTTACTCCTGTGTGGAAAATTCTGCAGTTCCAGCTTTCTGGTAGCCTACATACAGAAGAAAACACACACAGACTCTCAGGGCCTTATGCACAGTCTTGCACAAGGAAAGTCATGCACACACACACAAGTGTTGAGGTTTGATGTTGCAAAATAACAGTTGTTTGATTTATTTATAGTCACTCCCTTCCATCTGAATAGCCGAGCGTAGTTTTTTCATCAAATTAATCTTAAAATAGGACTACAAAGAGATGCTGCAACGGTGTCAATTTAAGGATTTTTTTTTTCTTTTCTGTATGCTACATCATTTTTCCTATAGGAAACTACATTTATGGGGTTATTACAGTGATCCCAGAGCCTACATTAAGTGCGGTGAGGTCATTAGAAACACTAATAGCTACCACAGACTTGGTTAAGTGCTCCAATTTGACTGTGAGTCCATATGAGCAGATTATCGGAAGCCATATAAACTGGAGGGAGGGTAAGTCCACCAATGAAATCTGAATTTTTGGAGACACAGGGCATTGTCTGCATATGCCGCTTTGCCCTGAGTATCCTCCTCCCTCCTCCTCCTCCCTCCTCCTCTACTCCCCACCCGGTTTCTCCTGAATAATACACGACAGACCCCTCTCTCCACCTCCTCCTTTTCCTCCTCCTCCTCCTCCCAGAAGCGCCCTCGTCCAATGGCAGCCGCGCGTTTTTATCAAGCTATCTCCTCCGAGCCAATCCCCGTCCTCCCAGTGATCCCTGTGCACCGGATCCCCTCCCTGCCGCCCCTCAAACAGACGTAATCTGTGGATCAGAGAGGCAGGCGCTCAGTCGGTGTGGAGTTGGACTCGGATGGAGGTGATGCGAGTGAAAAAAAAAAATACTCACCAAGAGCCAAGAGCAGGAGGAAAACCGCATCAGTCCGCCTCGACAGGACACTGAAATCCTGCTGTTAAAAAAAAAAGAGAAAAAAAAAAACACAAAAAAAACCAAAAGCAGGGCGTGGAGGAAAAATCGTGTAAGTATGTCATCATGTCAAATGCAGAAACTGAAATGTGGAGGCAGTGATTTGTTGTGAACTGATGCTTTGTAGTTAGAAGGTGATGCTTCTTTATTTGATTCTTTACTGAGAAGGAAAAATGCAGAAAGTGTGAATGCTGTGATGTTTTTTTTCTCTCTTTTGCGCATGGACTCAACGTGAAACTCTGTAATGTGCTCGGCGCTCCGCACTAGTCAGGCGGCTTCTCGTGTCTAAAAATCAGCGCATGTGAATTTGCTCTACATGCCAGTTATTTAAGGGCATCCGTACGACTCGAGGACAAAACGTGATTTGTGGTTTTGTCCGAAATTTGAAGCCGCTTTTTTTTTGCACGCTTCAACTTTTTTTCCTTTTTTTTTTCTTCAAAGACCGCTTTTGCCTTTACGCGCATCGATGGTACACAGTGTACAGATAAATTGCTGCTTCTCGTTTCTTGGAAAGTTTTGAAAGATACGTGTGAACGACTCGCGGAGCCCAAAGGAATCCTGCTAGGAGGCTCCAAAACAATGTAACTTTGATTCATTTCACTCACCGAGACAGTCTCCTGTTCCTGCTGGGCCCTGAAAGTCGGCGAACACTGATAAATGGTGGCTATTATTTTTCAGCTGAACAATGCGCACCGGCTTTGTGTGGACCATCTGTCATTATATCGACATTACAGCAACCCCTCCTGCCCCGGCGAAGAATCCGAGTGAGACACCTGAAGAGCGGAAAACAGACAGCGATCGTTCAGAGCCGCCACCCCGTCTCTCGCCAAGCCGTGACTCATGATCCGTCTGTGTGGATGGGTGCGTAACGTAGCCAGAAAATAAACAGACACAGGAAGAAACTGATGCAATTAAAACGTTTGATGTTTCGCAAAAAAACGAGATGCCACACAATGCGCGCACGTCTGCTTGTGGTATTTCAGGGATTTGGAATAGGGCAGGGAGCGTAGACGCGTGGCTTTGCGCATCCTGAATTCTCGGAAACAGTCTTTGCGCATCTGACTTCCTACCGGAATTTGGGCCTTCGGCACATGGCAAGAACAGCCAGACTGCCATTTTCAGGGTGGGCACTCTGAGAGGAGGATGCACGCTGACCAAATAAACGCACTTCATCGTGTGCATTGCGCACTCGGTTTTGGCGCACAGTGGCCCAACGTGCCACTCAGCTTTTACCCTGCAGGTAGTTTAATGCAGCTGAGACACGCTTTTTTTCTCCTCTTCTTCTTTTTTTTTTTTTCTTTCTGAAAAATGGAGACTTTCAGAAACTGCCCTGCTTAGTCTCTCGGCGTGCAGTGCCAAGCACTAATATGCCTTAAGGTTAATGAGGCAGTCTCCATAAATTCTTCTGCCATCTGGATGTAGTAGGTCTAGACGCTTAGTGCAGCACTACAGTTTACTGGCTATGGATTGTACACAGCGTGCTCTAATGAAAAAAGTAAATTCGTGGATTTTTTTCTCTCTTTTTGAAAAACAAAACTTACACAATGCTCGCAGCAATTTAACTGCTTTTGCTTTCATTTCCTTTGCGTAAAAGAACGGGACATGTCTGCCTCAGTATACAGCTGTGTGGTGAATCAACAGTCCTGATGGATGCTGATGTGATCAGCCTTGATGGCCTCACTTCTGTCCCTCACAGGGCTGAGTTTCATATAATTCACTTTAGCTTTGTCCCTCATGAAGATTAGGGGAAAAAAAGCACAAAAAAAAGAAGAAGAAGCAGCAGCAGACCACTCCTGCTCCATCACATTAAAGAACAGCGAATATCTGAGCGCATATCTGTTTAATTCAGTTTCCAGTTGCTCTCAGAGAGTTATCAGGGGCCGAGATGAGTGAACAGAGCAAAGCCAGTGTCTCCCTGCTCCTGTAATGTGGACACAGAGGTGGTTGGATGTTGGTTTCTCTTATCTCCTGCTGGAACTATGATCATCATTCCTGTGTAGCTCATTATCACATATGATGAGTTTCATCAGCTGCACCCTGCAATTATGTCGAGAAGCAACCTGCTATCACAGCGGAGAGGCTCTCAGCCGCGGATCGCTGTTGTTCCTTCATTACATGGCATCGCCCTCGCAACAGAACGCACACAACAATTCAAATTAAAAACTAATGTTGCTACAGTTTGTCTTTGTCAGTGAAGCTGTAATGTTAGCATCAGGGAGTCCCATCTCGCATCTCGGCGCCATCAGCAGCTCTGTGCTCGCTGCCATCGTGCTTTTCAATTATAATGCAATATTCAGACACTTTTAATTTATGAACCGCGTAACATGTTGTTGCAGAAGAAGAGTTTTACAGGATTGTTTGTGCAGAGTGAGACTTTGATGGTGTGTTGTAATCTGATCACAGCTCTTTAGCAGGAACATTTGCATTATGTTGCATCTGAAGGAGTTCACATCAGCAGGAACGTGTGTTCGTCATGTGTGCGTGTTTGTGCTTCCCTGTGTGTGCGATTGCAGCGATGGGTAAATGGAGAGGTTAGGTAATGGAGACCCCTGCCCCCTGCCTCAGGCATTGCGACATACTGCCTATCTAGATGAGTGGATGACCTCTGACCTCTTGTCTGGCCAAGGGCTCAGGTCTGCTCGGGTCAAGCCAGGTGGCTTTTGAGAGCCTGTTGGCTCGATCAGAAGCACATGACATTTGAACTCGTTCCACTTCAGGAACAAATGCAGCCTTTCAGTTAATTAAGAAACTCTCACAGCCTATGTGAGACTGTGTGTGTTACAGGTAAGGTTACGGAACAGAAAGCACTGATTAGAAACTCTGGAAAACTTGTTAAACTCTGAACGCCTTCCCTGTGGAATAATCTGATATTGGCCGTCCTTTATGCTTAACAAAGTCTGGCATCTTTTTTTTTTTTCCTAACTGTCTGATGCTTCAGCTACTTTTATCTGGAGGTTCAAAGTAAAAATTTAGCAATGCAGATATGAAAAACAACAGATATTCCCTTGAGTTGTCAAAACCAGATACAGGTCTGCCATTACGCTTCACGCTCAGCTCCTGTTGGAGACGTTACAGCTGTTGTGTTGCTGCTTTTATCAGAAAGTTACAGCGAGACACAAACTAGTCCCGATCTTGTTACAGCTGAGAGAAAACAGCCCGTCTCGATTCTGTCACAACATGCTCTCTATTGTATCACTGTGCAAGAAACTCCCAATGGAAATTTTGGAATCTTTCCCATTGTTCCTAAAGGAAAGGGGGCTTTCATATGGAAGTGGGGAACGCCAGGAAATGACAGGCATTCTTTGTGGACTATTTGAAAATAAACTTGTGGGTCCTCGCTTTTTCCTCTCGACAGTTAAGCAAAAAAACTAGAAATTAGAAGAGAGGATTATGGTCTTAACAATTCCTCAGTGGCATTTTTTCACTTTCTTATGTTTCCTGCTGCAATTTGTCCCCAAAGTATATTTTCTTATTCAGCGTACTGGAGGCACGCCATCAGAGTTTCGGCTAAAGAGCTTTTGTCGGGAGCTTTTCACTCTTTTCTCTACAGTTTCTTGAATGGCTGCATTCTTATTTTGCTCCTTATTTGTCCTTATTTTGCCTTATCTTCCCTCCCCTGGCTTTAAACACAACCCCGCTGCTCCGGCTCTGCTTTATGAGGTGTGACAGTGAGGTCTGGTTGCTGAGGCAGGCCGTGTGGACTGGAACGTAAAGCTTTACATTCAGCTGGCTGCAGTCGGGTTCGGGGAGGACTTAAACTCACTTCACCCCTATACAGTACCTCGTATACAGGAACTGGCTTCATTCTGCTGAGCTGGCATGAAAGTGCAGAATTGGAAGGAGGGAAGAAAAAAGAAAAAGAAAAAAAAAAAAAAAAAGACCTGCTGTCTTTAACCTCAGAGGTCTTAGCTCAACACATACAGTTGCTACTCTTAATAAGGAGGAAGGAGCCGTGAATGAAAACTGTGAGAAAATGAAAAACAGGTGCTGATTCGTTAAGTTTGAAATCACAGAAGTTGTTTTTTTTATGTCAACAAGTTCTTCACGTGTGGTTCTGCTGCACCAGGTGTTCGTAGTTGTACAACTTTGTCGTCCTTTTGACATTTAATAACAGGTTTTATTCACCAGGATGTGCTTTCTACACTGGTCAATACTTCAGATTAACACTCACACCTTATCCCCCCCAACTCGTCTCTTTCTGTCTCTCTTCCTCCTCCTCCTCCTCCTCCTCTTGTTGTTTTTCCCACCAGGCCAGTGGTAGTTCCCAGGTATTTGACCAGTGTAGCGTAGCCGGGAGGCTGGTTGTTCTGTCCTCTGTGAGACAAAGGCAGCGTGCCTCAAGGAGACGGATGAAAGGAAACGGGGCTGTGCAGCCACTCCTTTTTACAATGGGAAACCTCCTTAGTGAGGCTGTAGAGCAAATAACCACCTTCTCTCTTCCTTTTTTTAACAAGCACCGACTCTGTGAGAGTGTGTCTCGATTCTTTTTGTAGTAGGAAGAGCGGCGTTGTGTACATAGATGTGAGTTGGTGTGTGTGTGCGTGCGGAGAGGAAGGGGTATCCTTTATGTCTACATAGAACGTTTTTTTGAGCGTTCTCTTCCTTACACCTGTTTAGTCTGAGCTGACAGATGGCGCTCCTCTTGTTAAAGATGTTTCCTATGTTGAGGTTGTTGTGGTTTTACAGAGGGACCGAAATTTCAGGAGACAAAGCAAAAAAAAACCAAAATCTTTTGTTGAGGCAAATGTTAGCGGAGCGGTCCGCTTTTTTCAGGATGAGTACTAAAATTACTAATTGATATAATATTTAAATATGTTAGTAAAATCAGCACAATTTAAGATAATTCAGTATTAAAAAAGTAACCCGAAGCAACTTAATCGTAGCTGCAAAGTGTACTTTAGTCGTAGGTAAACACATTTATTCTTCATCAATATGCTTGATGCACATATATTATAAATCCTGTATGGGATTGAAGTGGCACTGAGCCTGACTCTTTAGTGCATATACAGTTGCATAATGTAAGAAGTGCCTTTTGTTTTATGATCAGATCATGGTAATAGTTTACAAATCTTGAAAAAAAGTGCACTTTTTTTTTCTCTTTTAATGTAACTGATGATAATTATAAATCACCACAAAAGTCTTTAAAAACACATCAGTGCACACTACGTGAGTCAAAGTGTTTTGCTTCTTTCCAACTCATTTTCAGTTGCACAGTGATGATTGATTTGTGCGCCACTCATTACCAATATTACACCACATTACTGCATGCTTACAAATGAGTTTAATTATGCACATACACTTGCGTTTCCTGCGTCTCTGCTGCGTATCCGTGTCGGCTCGAACCCACCGGTGCTCCGTCTAGTGTTATCATCTCGGGTGGTAGTCAGGGGGAGGGAGCGGAAGCCGCAGGAGTCTTTTATGGCTCCAGCTCCAGAGACAACCTGTTCTCAGGCACTTCTCTTCTGGCACTTTTTTATGACATCATAAATTCCTCCATTTCCTCTGACCAGCCCTAGGTGGGTATAAAGGACATACCTGGCCAGTAATTGTCTGTCTGGCCCTCTCATCTGTCAGATTCCTTATACTGCCGGTGACTTCCTCCTGAGCCAGACTCTCAGACTGCCTGGAGATACACAGATCTCTTAGATCTGGACGGTAGCTCAACACAAACAGCAGCTTTATTTGATGACTGATCGGGCGCAGTGCAGTTCTGCTCAGACGTCTTTTACTGCATCTTTCTCGGTCATGCAGGTCAGCGAGGGGAGTCGGCCTGGCACCCACACTGGAGGCTTTTCTGCGTGCATGTGCACTTCAGACCAACAACAACAGGCCACTCTCAAACCTGTTGATACCTTTTGTTTGTTGAAGTCTGAGGATGAAGAGCAGAAAAAGAAAGGATTAGGGGAAGAAAGAGGAGGTTTTTTTGGAGGGGGAGAGGAGCCCTCAAGAACATTCAGCGTTCACATTCATTTGATGCTCAGTCCGGCTGGCCTCAGGGAGGCTGGAACAATACACGCACCAGCATGACAACATTCCTCGAGGTTAAAAAGGTCAGGGGTCACCCAGTGACCCCAACCTGCCAATCAGTCCCAGGGCACTAACTCAGTGCCTTTGTTTTTGCCCTGTGTCTTTGCACTTGTTGAACAGACTCTGCACCTTGTGTTACGATGTGCCCTTTGCTCTCTAATAGACTAGATTGGCATGGAACACTTTTACGCTTTTCTAATGTTGGTTTAGGCGGTGTTGGCTCTGGTACTGATAGTTTTAATATACAATGGGGCATTTATTGTGAGGCTGGAGAATACATTTTCATTTAATTGTTAAAGCTTTGGGGTCCAGAGACAGAAATACGACACAAAAAGAAAAAAGGAGGCAGGAAATAAATTAGCTAGAAGCTTCAAAAAGTGCAAATTGAATTAGAATGCTTGGGCCAGGTTTTCTTGGCAATATACTTTTTAGAGTTATGTCTGTAGCCTATGGCACATACAATAACCCAACCAGATGTTTGGCAAGCTCACATCTATATATGGTAGAAAAAAGAGCCACCACAAAGCAGGCAAACTGTAATTACTGTCCATGTTTTGATTTGATTTATACCCGTTTTATATAATCAGCCCACAAGGGTCAATTATTAGTCCGACAAGGGCACCGGAGGTCCTCAAAGTCGTATTTTTCCTCCCTTATGAAAAAATGCGAGTTCAAGTTTTTTAGTGAACACCACAGCACACTTCAAATACAGGCTGAGGGCCGCCATTAAAGTGGAGCATATGCATGTGTAGGCATGGAGCGGCATGTGAGGCCCCTACAGGCACACTGCAGGTCTGTTAGTCATTACCAGTGAATGTACAGTATACACTGGAGTGGACACGCAGCTACATTAAAGCCTCACCCACGGCCACATCAGACCACCCCAGAGACACACCGCTGGCACTTCCTCCACCCGCCTCCGTCCAAGCTCAGCCTCCAGGAAAGCGTGTTTTGGGATTTCCGGAGGATGCACTGAACATTAATCGTCTGCTGATTAGGAACCTTTCTAGGGAAAAATCGCTGGTCTGATTCCTCGAAGAAGTTTTCTGTTGTTAGCTGTTAAAAAATAAAAAAATCGATATCCAGTTTGTATTTTGCCTCTAACTGTGTTGTGTTTTCTTCCAGGTTTTCTGCCCTCCCGCTGACTTTTGTGACTCATCGTTTCAGCCAGGTATACTTCACAACATCATTAAAACATTCCCATAAAATGCTCATTTCGTTACTGAATGTTTACCATGAGCCGCTTTCTTTTTTGTCCTCCTTCTTGGTGGAATAGCATCGCAGGGAGATGACTATAAACCCCCTGAATTTTATCCTTCCGACTAAATCCGCTTACAGTAGAGGAAGGAGACATTGCTCTCTATTAGTCTGCAGTTAGAAATGAAAGCCTATCTGGCTGCAGCTGTGGAGGAGCTCCAAAGATGGGGACGTTTATTGTCAGGAACAAATAGAGGCCTTTTTATTTTGTCTAGCAGCTGACGCCTCTACCCACCCACTCCTCCAAAACCGCTTTTGTCAGTAATGTAGAGTGGCCTGCTCAGGCAAGAGCGAGAGACCACGAGAGTTTCAAAGCAGAAAGGGAGAAAAAAAAAAAAGGAAAAAAAAAAAAATGAAGTGCAGGGTTTGACGGTGATAGGCTCGGGGAGGAAAAGGCCCGGCTGTTTGCCATATGGTGTAATTATCTGCTATTTCAAAAGATTATCTACCTCCATCAACAGTGTGTTTAAATATATATGTATAGAGACATATATATATGTGTGTGTGAGTGATTTTGATCTCTGGTTTGTAACCCCGGTGTAATGTTGAGATTCTGTGGCCTGCAGCTTGGCCCCCCATTTAAGCTGGGTTAGCTATGATCTCTCCCCCTTTAACCCCAATCCCTCCCCCCCACCCTCTGTGATCACTCCCTCCCTCACACACACACACACACACACACACACACACACGCATATACACGCAGAGTCTCTCCACACAAAAGAAATATTCAGCTGTAGAGAGGGGGTCCCTCAGAGGGCGCGACATTGAACTGGGGGGGATTAAGAAGAAATGGCTGGCTGACACTGGGGTTGCCATGGCAAAGCCCCCTTTTCTCCTCTCCCTCGACCCTCCGCCTATTTTTCATTTTAAGTCTCATTGTGGGGCGAGGTGTAAGTGTGTGTGTTTGTGACTGTGATGGAGTAGGGACGATGTAATATGGCATATGAATTTAGTCTCTTATCCGAAGCTGCTCGGCTTCGCCCTGAGAGAAAAGAGACTTCACGCGCTGCTCAGTCACACGTGTTTCTTATTTTTGCATCACGCAGGCAGTTGACTGTAAACATAACGTTATTTACTGGCCGATGTATTCCTTTCACCGAGGAAAAATATTTGTACGTTTTTGAATATTAATTGAGGAACGTGCGTCACGAGAGACGGCAGAGTCGATAATTCAAACGTCCAGCGTACGCACGAGACAAAAACCAAATTGTCTATTTTATGACTTTCTGAATTATAGCTGCAATAATGTGATGCATTAGTCATCCATTGTAGCCGGCGTGTTATCATGCTAGCCTGATGTTGGCCTCCCAGCCCCGGCAGAGTAATGGATGCAGGTCTCGCTTGCTCAATGACATCAGCACCCTAAGCCGATGAAATGGGGCGATGAATGACCATAGATCAGCGTTTACCATCCTGACGTCAGCCCCTGGCCTGCGCAGCGGCGCGGTGACACTGTCGGTGGTTGTTCCCCAGCTTTGGCCTGCTCTTGACAATGGGAGCTCACAGTCTGTGGCCGGGCGATGAACGGGGCATAAAAAGCATGACTGCACAGTAGGATGCCGGCATTGTTCTCTGGACTAGATGTCCATAAGAACCGTGGCAGACTTGAAGGTGGCTCGGTCATATTGTTCTGAGAAGGTGTCAAACCAGACGAGGTTTTCAGGACTATAGCGTATTTATGTGATTAACGGCTGAGTTCTCACTTACCACATGTGACCATTAGTTCTAACAGTTTTGTTTATTTTGCCCAGATTTTAAGGTATTTGTCTTCGTTTCTACCCCAAAACAATGGAGATGAATGCAATTGCATCTCAGACGCACTGTCACACTTAAGCTGGATAATCCTCAGTTTTCCCTGGAACTACTTTCTACTGAAGAAATCATCCTAATGAACGCTGCCGACAGAATGTTTTGTGGATTATTCAAAGTGGCTAAGTTGTTTCTGGAAAGCTGCGTTGTTATTGAATATTTGAAATGTTATTTTTCAGTGCCGTGGCCACAACAAATTTCATTCGGTACCGCAGAAATCCCAGACGCAGATCTCTTAAAATCTGCACAAGGGAAGCCCAGTTTTTTTTTTTTTTGCTTGTGGCTACACACCACAGGAGGAAATGTGTTTGTTTTTTTTTAATTTTTATAACCGGGGGTGAAATAGCCAATTAAAGACAAAAATACTGTGGAGTATAAGTGCTAATAACTTCCTCTTTATCTGTGTTTCAGATGCTGTTCCGGACCATCTGAAGATGCAAGACTTCCAGTTGGTCTGATTAATGAGGTGGCAGTAATGCAATAAAGCAGATCCGCTCAGCTTATGTTAAAGCCTAAACACACTCTGATGGGTTTTTTTTTGTGTATAACATAACCGGAGCTGTCACTGCCCTGCGGACAGCGGACTCATTCTGCCACTGTCTTGTGTCATCACGTCCCCCTTTTGTTGCGCAACCTGACCTGGTTTGAGCGACGTCCTCGACTCGGTCCAACCCCCCCCTCTTCCTCGCCGTCCCTTAGCTTGTCTCACCGCCTGTCCTCTCCCCTCCTCTGCCTCCCCTCCGCCCCTCTGTCAGCTCGGCTCACGGTCACAGCTGCCGTCCTGCCTGCCTCGGTGAACATTCAACGCTGTCGGTGAGTTTGGTATGGATCACATAAAAACCATCGACCGTTGACTGTGCCCCGTGGCTCGCTCTGGCGACGTCAGGGAAACAACAAAGAAAAAAAAAAAAAAAAAAAACACAAAAGGGCAAGTGGGTGCATGCAAATCCAGAGACGAGAATACATGCATACATGCACAAAAGTGACACTCTGTTTCCACTGTACCCAAAGACCAAAGGTCACAATCAACATTCATTGCTGTCGCTGGGTTGGACTGTGTAGAAAAGCTCACTGAACAATGAGTGCAACTGTGGCCCAGATCTGCCTGACTCGCGTCTCAGCCAATCAGCCGACCGGATGTGAAGCACTCTGATTTCTTTATTTATATACTTCTTGTTTTTCACTTCTATTTTCTCCTCTCTTCCTCCCTCCCCGGTGCTGGGAGTCTTAAGGGGAAGAGAGAGAGAGAGAGAGAGATAGAGACACAAATAGACTTCTGGCTGCTTGCTTGTCCTCATCCTCCTCTCCTCTCCTCTAATTGATGGTTATGTGTGCAGCAAGGGGGAAGGAAGCGGAGTGAATGTGTAATCATTTGGAGTCTCTTCTCCTTTAGATGTTTCATCCCTCTCTTTTTTGTTTGTCTAATTATACACTGAGCTCGGTTAACTCTGTGCTAACTGAGCGTCTGTGCTGGAGGATTGACAGAAAGGGAGGTGGTGGTGGTGGGGAAGGGGGGTAAAGAAGGTTGAATTATCACAAAATTCTTATCTAATTTTTTGGTATATTTTATATAATGTTCTTCCTGCTGGCTGCTGCAAATGTGCGAGCAATTTTCAAATGGATGAAGGAGATTGTTTTCACCTTTCTGAGGATGTCTCATTATCTGTGTTTGAGTTTCATGAGAGACTGTCTGGTTTCCTGTCTACCTCCGTGTGTGTGTGTGTGTGTGTGTGTGTGTGTCTGTGATAGAGGACCTGTCTGCTGATCTCGCAGTGTAATATGTTATTTTCCTTCTATACTAAAGCCTGCGCTCTCTCATGGGAGAAGAGGCAGTCTATAACCTTGTCTTCCTTCACAGTCTGACCGACCACACCGTTGCCATTTCTCATCGTCCCCTTCCTCTAACAACTCTCTCTCTCTCTCTCTCGCTCCTGTCTTCCTAATTCATGGCGTGGTAAACACACACACAGCCTCATGCGGTTGATGTATAATGTGTTTTAGTGAAACAATGCTGCGAGTTTTTTATCGCTGATTCATTAATGAACTCAATAAAGCTGAATCAGAAGCCATTCATTAGCGTCTGATGTGATTATTTGCCGCGCAGATTGACTCATATTTACGGGTGATTCGCTTATTTGCTTCTCTCAGTTGTCTTCATCCCCGTATTTCTAACAGAATGCACTGGCCCCTGTCATTTAGCAACCAAGCCCCATGTCCATGTCCCCCTCTCCCAAGTCTCTCTGTATTATTCATAGAAAAGCACTCTGTGCAGTGGTGCAGAAGAGTGGAGGTGATGTAATAGTGGCTGTGAGCGTGGCTTCAGACTGTCATTTGGGATGGACTCATGCGACAGGAGAAAAAGCTCAGTTTGTTCGGCTTTGTTGGTGTCGCCAACAGCTACAGCTGATGACTGGGGATTAGACACGACGCACATCCCTGATAAAAGTCTCTCTCTCTCTTTTTTTTTTTTTAAAGTTATTTGACACTTTCACTGAAATTAAATTGAGAAAGTTACATCTCAAAGACCTGACATGCGCTCACGAGCCCCGCTGTGTAAATGCTAAAGTGATGAAAGAAGTGAAGGAATAGTGTGGAAATGCAGCTGAAGGTCCCACATCGTGGCGTGAACCGGCACCTGGAGATTAGCGTGCTGTGTGACAAAACATTTTCACTTAGAAATCCCACTGCAACAGCAAAAACTAGTGCCAGGTTTGCTGAAATGTAATTTCACAGCGCTTTGAAGTGACACTACCTCCATCTAGTGTTGAGTTGTTGTTGCTTTTTTTTTTTTTTTTTTTTTTTTAACACAACTTCATTGCGTAATTGGTGTCAAAATCACATAATTGAACAGTTTACGGAAAGCAAACCACAGTAGTCAAGTCTTCCAATTTCACACTATAAACGATATTATTTTAAGATTTTAGCTTATCTTGGTTTTACATAATTAGATTATGCTTTTTTTTTGTCTTTACTTTAAAAATGCTGTGAATCATCTCTTTGCTCACACTTATGTAACCACGGCTTTGGTTTGGTATGTTTCAAGTGCTATATAGATTAAGTTTGACCCACTTGCTTGCACAGGATCTGCCAATTTGGTGAGATTGTAGAACAGAATTCATTCATCACATTATGATTAATCAGAAATATTCATGCACTCAAAGGTGGACAGCTGTGTTTAAGCATTAATGGACCAAACACCCTCCACATGCTGAGAAATGATTGTTACATCTGGCCTGTAAATTCTTCTTCTACTTATCATTATTATTATTATTATTCATATTATTTTCTAGCAATGCTTTCGCTCGCCGTTAATAAGCAGCACTCCAAACAGTTGTCTGAAGACAGCTAATAGGAGAACAATTGATTATTTCTGCGAGGAGTTTACCGAGGCTGTTTCCTGCCGCATCAGGCAGGAAATAAACTTCCTTTTCATACAACCTCAAGCTGCACTGCTCTCTGCTACGTTCTCAGAGAGTAGAGAGAACTTCAAAGTGTATATATTTCAAATTTATCACTGACAAACAGCTCTTTTCCCACGTGAAGTGAATCATCTACAAATCCTGTCCCCTGTTAACAGGATTTAAACGGAGTGAACGTTTCATTTACAGACGGAAAGTTAAACTCCTGATCTGTAATAAACTCCTTTCCTGAGCTAAACGAGAGATGATACAGTTGAAAATGTGTTGAAACTATAAATCCTATTTACAAACATGTATTCTTATCAGTAGGACAAATTAATGTGTATTACATCTGTAAGTGACATTAGAGTGACTTTTTCCATTCTTCTAATGGTTCATCTTTCTCTATTTCATCATTATCACAAAGCTTGAATGTTTCAGAATAATAGTCTCAGCATGCTGCAAGCTTATAAAGAAAGTAAACTTTACTACACGTGTTAGGAAGAAGAGTGTTTTTACAAGAGCCACGCACCAAACAAGTCTATCTATGATTTAATATGACACCACAAAGACCATTAATGAAGCCAGTGATTCTTTTTTTAACAAAACTTTAATACTTTTATGTAAAAAAGACAAACACATGCAATATAAAAATAAGAAAATAATACTATCCAGCGCTCTTACAGTTGAGCTCATATGCACAGCTTAACAACACAGCTTTTACTGACAGCAGTTAAATTGTAGAACAGTGAAGAATCTTTGTTCACAGGCAAAGCTCAAATAGATACAGTTTTTTCTTTGGTAGCTGGAGTCACTTCTTCATCTGCCCTTGTGAGGTCTTGTGAGGTGTTGTGAGGTCTCGTGCACTTTTTGTGCCCTTGTCCTGCAATGACAGTCGATCAAGTTGAGTTACTTCATTTGCTGTTTTGTGCAGGAATCAAAGTATTTTTTGGTTATTATGTTTGGTAAAGATCTCACCTGATATGCGCCACGTATTGGACAGGCCAGTCCCAACCAGGTTTGACGCACGCTTTACCCTTCTTTGTGTGGAGACTATAAATTTAAAAAAAGAAGCAAATCACATCCATTATCTATACACCACTTAATCCTCACTAGGGTCG
>NW_007577995.1:591781-593502 GCF_000690725.1 Stegastes partitus
TGAAGAGAAGCAGAAAGTAACATGAAATTAAAATCATTAAGTTAAGTGGAAATGCCTTGTATTTGTACTACAAGTTAGGTGCAGCACCTGAATAATGGAGGTCTTTGACAGTATTTATCATAAGCATTAATATCAATATCGTGCCAGTTCTTAAATCTATCTTGCGATGAGGGGGTTTTATGCCATTATTGTAGGTAAAAGCCAACATACTTCCCGCTTGGCAAAAAATTTGCCATAGGTGTTTCCAACCAAGTTCCTCAGTCTGCGGTCAGACGCTACCTTTGATCTCACTGTATTTAAACCCCACTACTGAAGACAACCTTTGTCAGTTCATCCCAACCGAGAATCCAGATCAGATTCACCGCCGAGGACGATGGCAAAGTTCGCTGTGCGTGCTTCTGTACTGCTGGTGCTGCTGGTGGCGCTGAGTGAAAGCAGTAAGTCTGACTTCGCCAATGATTCACTGCTACATGATGACACTCAATTATACACTTTTTTTCACTGTAAAGTGGGTCATTATGTGTGTCACCTGGCCTTTGTTTTTTTTTACTGAGAATCTGTGGTTCTTTTCCTTCTAGGTCCCATGAGGTTCTGCTGCATACAGTACCAAGAAACTAAGGTCCTGGTTAAAGTGCTGAAAAGCTACAGAATCCAAGACAACACGGGTTACTGCAACATCAAGGCCGTCGTGTAAGAACCTTTAGTCTTTAGTGTAAAGTACAAACTGTCAGCTTTGCTATTGTACAAATTTCTGAACTTCTTTCCTTGTCTGATAACAGTTTCAGGATGAAGAGAAACAAAGATTTCTGTGGCAACCCGGATGACGAATGGGTGCAGAAGGCCAAGGAGTTGATTCCACGGTATGACACCGAACCTTCCCTTCATACTCCGACAGAGAAATCACCGGCAGCAACTCTGATTCAAGATTCAGCTGTCTTTAGTGTGTCTTCATCTAATGATTCCCTTGCTGTTGTGATGAATATGGACTTGTTTTATTTTTTGAGATTATTGCTTCCCGTTTTTTTTGTGCTTGTGTTTTTGGCTGGCTGTTTTTTTGGTTTCCCAGCCTGGAACCCAAAAAAAACAGCCAGAGATGCTCAGGGAAGAGTCAAGCTCCTTCTCTTAATCAGATAGTGATATAGGATATGTTGAGAAGCTCCAGTTGAAGGTATCACTGAAAGACTCTGAGCCTCCCCCCGATGAATCACCACCTTATGTTTAGATGTGAGGAATGTATGTTAGTGTAGTGGGAGCATCTGTCTGGAAAGTTTGGTATTTCCAGATGGTCCTTGAACACACCATCAGATGTAGGTCAGCTCCTCCCATTGCCCAGCCCCTGATTGAGGGTATTTAAAGCACCTGTGGCATCATGGCTGCCCTTTTGTGTCTGTTTGAGTGCCACATGGACTCCTGGTGACTCTGAGGTAGGTGTGTTGTCAGGATTGTGGACAGGGTTTTGACTGTTTCAAGCTTTAATTCATTTTCATGATGGTGACATTCGTTTGTTTGACAGTCTTCCCTGCGTACTGGTGTCTGTTTGGTTGAGGTTTATGCCAAGTTTGCCTGCCTTGGCTTAATATGGATGTTGCTGATTTCTCTAGTATCTGTATAACAAAGACCGTTACACCAAGGTATGAATATTCTACTCAGCAGTTAATAAGGGTGACTGTTAAAGGTAATTTGTTATAACCATGTTATAATCATGTTATAAGCCTGTTATT
>NW_007577995.1:594321-595375 GCF_000690725.1 Stegastes partitus
TGTCGGGTTCTCTAGATACTGGTACAGCTCACGTATTACTCTCTCCTACGCCCCACTCCCCCCCTTGGTCTAACCCCGCCACATTCGCATATGAAGTATTGATTTATACACGACTGATTATACCTATGATTAAACATGAATACATTTAATCAGCAGTAACATGGGTGTTAATGGTGATGTAGTCTCGACCTCACCGGCCATTTACTGTCATACCGGCCATTACAGCTGAGCTCATATGCAGGGCTTAACAACACAGCTTTTACTGACAGCTTTTAAATGTTTTGGTTCTTCTAATGGTTCATCATTCTCTGTCAACATTATCACAAAGCTTGAATGTTTCAGAATAAAGGTTTCAGCATGCTTGAAGCTTGTAAAGTAACCAAAAATTGAGGATTATTTTTTTTTAAAGGGAGATATGATGGACCCACTTCCACCATTATGCATGCAAATTCTAGATAAACCTCCAAGAAACAATTCCAAATATGTCAAGCAGCACTGGAGTAAATGGCACTTTAAGTTTGTACATGTTAGTCACTGTAACCACAACTGTTTAAAAGATGCATTGCAACAAGCAGATACAGAATGTATTTGTCACGTGACGCCATATTTAAAGCGAAAGAATCATCGGGCCGTCCGCTTCACCGTAGCTGATGTCAACATTTGCAGTGTCAGCATGGAAATACCTGTTATACAACATGCTTTAAATAAACACCCAGCACAACTTCCTCCTGCCGACGTCACACAGGACTTTCACTCCTCTGTGTTTAATTATTTTCTAGGTTTGATCATAGGGCCTGAAAATTCCAGAGCTGGAGTTTTTCACCGTGAGAAGATTGACGGGGAAGTTAGATAAAGTCTGGTATGTTGACACGGTACAGTAGCTTCACTACACATGTTAGGAAGAAGTGTTTTTATAAGAGCCACGCACCAACCAAGTCTATTTCTATTTTAATATGATGCCACAAAAACCATTAATGGAGCCAGTTATTCTTTTTTTCAACAAAACTTTAATACAAAGTGCAAAATCTTACATTTACAAAGAATATAAAAATAA
>NW_007577995.1:597940-620476 GCF_000690725.1 Stegastes partitus
ACCTTCTTGCTGCGAGGCAACAGTGCTACCAACTGCGCCACCTTGCAGCCCAGCAAATCACATGATTAATAATAATGTTAATAAAAATACACCATTTATAATAAACACTAATGTCGTCTCATGTATTATTTCATGTCATTGAGAAGTGGGAAATACTCACATGATGGCATCAAAGGGACACTCTCTGACAGTCTGGACTGAGTACCCCTTAATAGCACTGAATGGTATTTTGACTGTCATGTATCTTGGACAGCATTTATGATTCACTGCAAAACATGAGGAAAAAACAATTATAATTCCATAAAGTAAGAGTAAAAGAGAGTAATACATGAGTCATCAAGATAGTAGAATTGCATAAATGCATACAAATACAAAAAAGAAACAAACAACAGTTCAAATCAGGCTTGATGTAGATGCAAGAGATGAAGGCAAGCACATACCTGCGTGATTTGTGTCCAGCAGACAAAGAGTGACGAGTGTGATCGCCATCACCGTAACTTTGATTGACACCATGTCTTCCTCTGCGCTGGCAGTAGTGATCCTGAGCTGAGCTGCTGTCTTGCCTGCTGTCCTCAGGTGGAGTCAGAGAGGTTGTGGTGACAAGCTGCTGATATTAGCAGCCTTTTATATTCTTCAGAGGATCTCGGAACAGATGAGCTCCGGCCCACAACACAAGTGTTGCACCATCACAGAAACCCTTCCGACATTTTCTCCAATGAAAGGAAAAGGAGAAGACAGTGGAGGGGGGGACATCACATGCTTCCACGCTAGTAGTACTGTCATTCATCTGCGTAGCAGATCATGATTATTTATGTGTTTTTTATTTCCCAGATCGCTATCTGTTTGAAAAAAACTTCAAGAACGTAGAAATGTTTCAGTGTAAATAATGTGCCATGTTAAAACTATGTTTTGAGATCAAGCGGTGAAGGAAGAAACGTCATTCCTTGAAATTTACACTAAAATTAACATATCAAAAGTAAAATTCATCATTGCAGAAAAATGTCCCATGAAATATATTAAAATATAAGTAGCAGTTTTGAAAAAGAAAAAAGATTGGATTCCCTTATATTGCATGTTTTGTCCAACCAATAGTGTAAACTGCAAAATTATGAAAATTAAAATAGTTGAAACAACAAAAAACAGCAAGTCTTCAAATTTAGGAAGCTGAAACCACTAATTGTTTGGTACTTTTATCATATTTTATAATTGTGGAATCAGTCATTTGTAAAGTAACTAGAACCTAAACTGTCAGATGAAAGTGGCGAAGTAAAAACGACTAATTATAACTTGTATACTTAGATGTAAAAACGGAAACTAAGATGAACGTACACGAGACCAGATGTCTCGTGTATGTTGCATCACATTGTTATGTGTATTGCAATAAGGTCAGCAGGATGTTTTGTTGTGAGGTTTTGGTTTGCTGTATGTTGTGTTTCTTGTTCTCAAGACTCAATTTTATAAACAGTAGTGAAGAAAAAATATTTTAATAAATAGTANTGTCAGCATGGAAATACCTGTTATACAACATGCTTTAAATAAACACCCAGCACAACTTCCTCCTGCTGACGTCACACAGGACTTTCACTCCTCTGTGTTTAATTATTTTCTAGGTTTGATCATAGGGCCTGAAAATTCCAGAGCTGGAGTTTTTCACCGTGAGAAGATTGACGGGGAAGTTAGATAAAGTCTGGTATGTTGACACGGTACAGTAGCTTCACTACACATGTTAGGAAGAAGTGTTTTTATAAGAGCCACGCACCAACCAAGTCTATTTCTATTTTAATATGATGCCACAAAAACCATTAATGGAGCCAGTTATTCTTTTTTTCAACAAAACTTTAATACAAAGTGCAAAATCTTACATTTACAAAGAATATAAAAATAAGAAAATAATACTATACAACGCTCTTACAGTTGAGCTCATATGCACAGCTTAATAACACAGCTTTTACTGACAGCAGTTAAATTGTAGAACAGTGAAGAATCTTTGTTCACAGGCAAAGCTCAAATAGATATATTTTTTTTTTGGTAGCTGGAGTCACTTCTTCATCTGCCCTTGTGAGGTCTTGTGAGGTGTTGTGAGGTCTCGTGCACTTTTTGTGCCCTTGTCCTGCAATGACAGTCGATCAAGTTGAGTTACTTCACTTGCTGTTTTGTGCAGGAATCAAAGTATTTGTTGGTTATTATGTTTGGTGAAGATCTCACTTGATACGCTCGACGTAGTCCATCACCCAGTCCAAAGCAGGATCGGTGCACGCTTTACCCTTCTTTGTGTGGAAACTATAAGAAGCAAATCACATGGTTAATAATAATATAAAAAATAATGATACACCATTGATAATAGTAAACACTAATGTCATGTATTATTTCATGTAGTTGAGAAGTGGGAGATACTCACATGATGGCATCAAAGGGACACATCTCTCTGACAGTCTGGACTGAGTACCCCTTAATAGCACTGAATGGTATTTTGACTGTCATGTATCTTGGACAGCATTTATGATTCACTGCAAAACAAGAGAAAAGACGATTATAATTAGATCATGCAAGAGTAAAAGAGAGTAATATATGAGTCATCAAGATAGTAGAATTGCATAAATGCATACAAATACAAAAAAAAAAGAAACAAACAACAGTTCAAATCAGGCTTGGGGTAGATGCAAGAGATGAAGGCAAGCACATACCGGCGTGATTTGTGTCCAGCAGACAAAGAGTGACGAGCGTGATCGCCATCACCGTAACTTTGATTGACACCATGTCTTCCTCTGCGCTGGCAGTAGTGATCCTGAGCTGAGCTGCTGTCTCGCCTGCTGTCCTCAGGTGGAGTCAGAGAGGTTGTGGTGACAAGCTGCTGATCTCAGCCTTTTATATTCTTCAGAGGATCTCGGAACAGATGAGCTCCGGCCCACAACACAAGTGTTGCACCATCACAGAAAACCCCCGATATTTTCCACAATGAAAGGAAAAGGAGAAGACAGTGGAGGGGAGGACATCACATGCTTCCACGCTAGTAGTACTGTCATTCATCTGTGTAGTAGATCGTGATTATTTATGTGTTTTTTATTTCCCAGATCGTTATCTGTTTGAAAAAAACTTCAGTGTAAATAATGTGCCGTGTTAAAACTATGTTTTGAGATCAAGCGGTGAAGGAAGAAATGTTGTTATTCCTTGAAACTTATGATGAAATTAACATATTAACAGTAAAATTAATCAATGCAGAAAAATGTCCCATGAAATATTTTAATTATCAAGTCACAGTTCAGAATTAACTTTTTTTTTGGTTTGTTAAAAAAAGAAAAAAAGATTGGACTCCCTCATATTGCTTGTTTTGTCCAACCAATAGTGCAAATTTCAAAATTAAAATTAAAATAGTTAAAACAACAGCAAACAGCAAGTCTTCAAATTTAGGAAGCTGAAGCCATTAAATGTTAAAAAAAAAAAACAGCTGTCAAACTAGTTGTCAATTCACTTTCTATCTATTAATAGTTTCTGCTTTGATGTACAGGTGGAGAGTTTAATTTATAACAAATCATATCAGTCATTTGTAAAGTGACTCGTACATAAACTGTCAGAAGTAAAAACTACAGTATTGCAGTGCAGTAAAACTACAATTTGTTAGACTTTGCTTCATTCCACCACTGGTCAGTGCATCACACGTTGACCAAATATAAAAACATTTTTAAAAATAGCACTTGAACATATAATTAAAAGCCACTTCAACTAAAAAAAAAAAGTACAATGGTGTGTTACAGGTGTTGTCATCACCACACCTTCACAAAACAAAGTCCTGCAGAGCCAGTGCAACACGGGAAGTTACAAGGAGCGGCTCGTCTTTGTGACTCTCGCTACGCACATAAATCATTAAAGTCGTGATAACGTTTGTTGAAAAAAAAAAAGAAAAGGTGACATTTGTGTGACATTTACAAGCATGTTTTAAGAGTTTAAGGAGGATGAGAGGATGAAGTTTCGCTCAAGACCTCCCTGCTCTGGCTTGATGTGGGCCGCTACAAGTGGGTTGCTTTGAGGTTATGCAGAGGTTCTTTTCTAGGTCAGAGGAACATGCAAGAGGTACTCAAGACCCATGCATCACAGAAACAAAAATGCACTGGGAGCACTGAAATAGGTCACTCGCAGTTAATGTAGGTCTAATTTGGTAACACGAACTTTCCGCCGAAACTGCACCACGTTTGAGTTAAAGTAAAGATCTGATTTCCTGCAGCGTGTAGACTCATCGTGTAAAAGAGTCCACATGTCGTGAGTAAATTAACTATTGATGCAACACAGTCAAGTGGCTCAAAATTCAGGAGCAGATCGAATCACTGAATACAGTTTTCTTTTTCAAAATGTCACGATAAGCTTTACTTAAAATGTCTTGTGAAGAAATGAGTCCACATTTTTTCAAGACGCTCTCGTCACAATCCTGTGAACGAGATCCGGATTTTTTCCTCTTGTTCAATGATGAAAGACAAAATGTCCAGAATCAAGACATCAAGTAAAACATGATCACTCACAGGAGGAGGAAGTTTTCAATAGACTCCGTTCACAGAATAAAAAGAGGAATACTCTAATTCATCGTGTGACAGAAACACAATAGGTCAAAATTTGGCAGAAAAACTCATAAAATTCTTTCAAAGTTCATGAAAGGAAGTTGGTTAAACACAAACGGTTTTCAGAACCTGTAATGGTTTAAGTATAGAAGTACAGCTTTCCCCCCTGACAAGAAGTCATAGCTGGAGGCCTTTCAACAGCAGACATTTCGGTTTGTCACAGTCATAGGTAAAGTAGACGTATCACTGGCATTGTCTGCTCTCTGAGAATGTAAGACACAGCAGCATGACAGTCAGGGCAGCCATTAAGAATTACGGACAGGAGGAAACATTTCCCAAATTGGGCTCCACATCCACCTGTCCCAATTGATCCAATTTAAGAATCAACCATCCTCACAGAGCCCTGGGCTGGTGTCGTCTTTACCCCACAATATCCAGACAGTGAAACAGAAGCAGCTCAGTGGACATCATTTGCTGTATTATTTCACCTGCACTCTTCAATGTGTGACATGTCTTCTGTAAATAATGAGAAAAAGAGGCTGAAACAAGACTGTTTCTATGAACTGATCAATGTGTTACTGGTCAGTACTCAAAGCACACACCTCATTCATCCATTCACACACACACAGAGTGGGGGATTGAACCACCAACCTTACCATTAGTGGACAACCACCTCGACCACCCGAGTCACCCTAAATGCCTCACGATGACACAAAGCCACACTTCCTTTCTGTACAGAGGGCCGTCTGGGCAAGTGAGTGATGTAGGGGGTGTACAGCCTTCAGTTAAGTCAATTAGTATGAATATGCTTGTTGGAAAAGGTTAGAAAGAAAAAAACAAAAGGTTGTGAGCTGTTGGCTGTTTTCCTGTTTGATGATTAAACTTAAGCTGGCTTAAAATGTCCGTTCACTGTCGTTCACTAATGACAAATTTTAACTTAGATGTAAAAACAGAAACTAAGATGAACGTACACGAGACCAGATGTCTCGTGTACGTTGCATCATATTGCTATGTGTATTGCAATAAGGTCAGCAGGATGTTTTGTTGTGAGGTTTGGGTTTGCTGTATGTTGTGTTTCTTGTTCTCAAGACTCAATTTTATTAACAGCAGTGGAAGAAAAAAATTATATTTGAGTAAATATTCAAGTAAATCTATAAAACAAAGCGGCAGGATAAAGTAAAAGTTTTTTTTTTAAAATAGTGAAAGTATTTATGATGCTGTCATTGTATTATTAATGTTGTATTGTTTATGTTATTGTTAGTTCTGCATTACTGTGAAAGCAGAATTTTAATGTTGGTGAATGGGAAGCAAATTTAGCCACTTCCTATAGAGTGAGTAGTTTAATATGCAAATAAAAAACCCCAGAAATAATATTTACCTCTGAAGTAATGAAGAGAAGCAGAAAGTAACATGAAATGAAAATCATTAAGTTAAGTGGAAATGCCTTGTATTTGTACTACAAGTTAGGTGCAGCACCTGAATAATGGAGGTCTTTGACAGTATTTATCTTTAGCATAAATATCAATATCGTACCAGTTCTTAAATCTATCTTGCGATGAGGGGGTTTTATGCCCTTATTGTTGGTGAAAGCCCAGGGCGCGTCATACTTCCCGCTTGGTAAAAATTTGCCGTAGGTGTTTCCAACCAAGTTCCTCAGTCTGCGGTCAGACGCTACCTTTGATCTCACTGTATTTAAACCCCACTACCAAAGACAACCTTTGTCAGTTCATCCCAACCGACAATCCAGATCAGATTCACCGCCGAGGACGATGGCAAAGCTCGCTGTGTGTGCTGCTGTACTGCTGGTGCTGCTGGTGGCGCTGAGTGAAAGCAGTAAGTCTGACTTCGCCAATGATTCACTGCTACATGATGACACTCAATTATGCACTTTTTTTCACAGTGAAGTGGGTCATTATGTGTGTCACCTGGCCTTTGTTTTTTTTTACTGAGAATCTGTGGTTCTTTTCTTTGTAGGTCCCATGAGGTTTTGCTGCACGCAGTACCAAGAAACTCAGGTCCCGGTTAAAATGCTGAAAAGCTACAGAATCCAAGACAACACGGGTTACTGCAACATCAAGGCCGTCGTGTAAGAACCTTTAGTCTTTAGTGTAAAGTACAAACTGTCAGCTTTGCTATTGTACAAATTTCTGAACTTCTTTCCTTGTCTGATAACAGTTTCAGGACCAAGAGAAACAAAAATGTCTGTGGCAACCCGGACGACGAATGGGTGCAGAAGGCCAAGGAGTTGATTCCACGGTATGACACTGTCTTTACTGAACCTTCCCTTCGTACTCCGACAGAGAAAACACCGGCAGCAACTCTGATTCCAGATTCAGCTGTCTTGAGTGTGCCTGTATCTAATGATTTCTATGTTGTCTTTCTAACCAGGAGACACTGAGCAGCATCGTGGAGGCCACCTGAGGTCGTCAACTCAGAGACATGAAGATGCACAAGATGAATTCAATGCCTCATGTTAAAGTTTTTCAAATTGAATTAATATATTACTTTTAGTACCTAAAATGTGTCAAAATGTATTGATTTGAAATCAATAAATGCAATATTTTTAAAAAACTTTTTGGATCCACTTCTTTTATTCTCATTTTATTTATTTAAAAAAAAAAATCACTGTAAAAATTCTGTACATCCATGAACAAACACAGCACCTGATGTAGAAGCATTCACTGCAAAGAAGAAAAGAAACGTAATTCAATGACAAAATAAAACAAACTAAAACAAAAGAAACAAACTATTAGATGCAGTTGGATAAAATTTAGTTCAAAATGAGATCCGTCTCAACTAGGGTGATTATTGTCACTGACATTAAACCTTATGTTGATTAATTGAATGTTTGGTCTAGAAAATGTCAGAAAATGGTAAAAAATGTTGATCATTGTTTCCCAAAACCCAAAGATCTTGTCCTTAGATGTCTTCATTTGTCTACAACCCAAACATGTTCAGTTTAGGATCATAGAGGAATAAAGAAATCCGAAACTCTTCAGATTTAAAATGCTGGAACTAAAGGATATAGAATTTTTTTATAGTGAAAAAAATACAGTAGAATAGTATTATAGCCTACTGGTATTATTATGTTAGTATTATAGCACTGATACTTATAGTATTATGCTATGTATATCATAGTAATATACTACTGATATAGTATTCTTTTCTTTTAAAAAAAAATACTCAAACTGATTAATTGTGAAAATAATTAGCGGTTAATTTGCTAGTTCACAAGTAATGACTTAAGTGATGAGTTGTTGCAGTCCTAACCTCAACCAATAGAATCTTGCTTTGACTAATATGCATGGCTAATAATAATATATAATTTGGAATAGTATAGCAGACATTTTACTTTTAAATTTCGAAGTTTGATTTCATGATAATACTTAAATACGGAAAAATTAGCCACAACAGCGCTCCCTCGTGTGAGTCTAAATTATAGTTCAATTCATTTTTAGCTCATTTCACTTTAGTTATGAGAGCGCACTGACACCCCTCATGTCTTTTTTGCCACCAGGTATCTGATAGATTAAGTTCATTTAACTATAATCTCCAGTTTTTTGCTACTTTCACAGATTTCTGCATCTCACAGCACGATATTTGTGACAATATCGTGTGGACGGATGCACCGAAGAACATGACTAATATGGGTACGACAGATAACATCTTCACATGGATTTTAAACTGCAGTGCTAGAGGGAAGTGGTGGCTGTATGGTTGGGGCTCTGCTTTGGTATTCAAAAGGTCAGGAGTTCAAAGCCACCTAAATGGGCTTTACTTGAGCAAGACCCTTAACCCTATCCAGGACTTTCATGTACCCATATGTAGAAGGTCTTTCAGGGTCCACTGGAAATATGTGCAAAATATTTATTGGTATTCATTATAGACTTTTATACTATGTTAGATAAAATGTCTGATAAGTTGACGTATTATTGGTTCCAAAAACATGACAAATAGAATAGGAAAATACTTTATTAATCCCAGTCTGGGAAATTACTGCAGTCTGGGAAATTACTGATGTCCCTCTTTTTATATTTAAAAGAAAAAAAAAAACAAAAAACAATATCGGTCACCTAAACCAAATGGCTCAGGGTTCAAAAGTCCCCAAAAAGTCCTGAATAGGGGTTAATGGTATCTGTGAAGCCAAACCTGGACATGTGGAGAGATAATCCCATTGTGCAATGCATTAATGACAAATAAAACCTTTAATTTATTTTTATTTTTTTAATGAACTGGATTTTTTGCCTGTAAGTGATTTTTTTCCCTCTCAAATAAGCTGCAGCATCTTCTCCTGGGCTATTTTAAACAGCCATCAGCTAAATGAGCAAAATATTCTGTGTACCTTTATTATTCTGTGCACATCAGATCATTGGTAAATTAAAAGTAGAAGTATGTTTTTTCTTATCCTGTTACAGCAGCATCATGTCTTTTGTTTTTTTGCCTCCTCAGGGTTATCTCAGTGCAGGACTTTTTCACACTGTCATATTTGCACTTTTAGTTGAGATTAAACGCTGTGAACGTCACCGTGCAGTTCGGAGGTCCGTCGGTGGGCGGCGCTGGTCAGCAGCACCGGAAGGATTCACTCCATCACAGAGAGAGAGAGAGCTGCTGGAGATGCCCAGGCTCAGGAGACTCTCCGTGTGTTTTATCCTCAACAATATGACGCGAATGCTTTAGAAAACAGCTTGTTACTCGAGGCGAAATGCGCACACCGAGTCGCTTTGGCTGTGAAACCGTGACAAGATGAAGCGACGCGGAGATGCTAGGGTACATGTGTGCAGCAGCGCGAGCTAGCTGGAGCTAACTGTGCTAGCTGTGCTAATATGAGTAGTGACAGCTACGAGGGGGGAAGGTGCTGAAAAAGAGGAGAGAGGTAAGATACTGGAGCTGAAAACAGAGACACAGAGTCACATGCTGAGTTTATAACATCACATTTCAGTTGGGAAAGTGTCACAGCTTTTCTTTGTGTAACAGTGTCACTACAGTTGTGTTATTAAGTGGATATTAGCTAAAACATAAACCTCAAGGCATGTTTCCCCTCTAAAAGACACTTTTACTACCATATGTAGGTTTTTAAAACACCATATTGTTCCATTATGTGGAACAACAACAATATTTATATGCTATAAGTAAACATAAAGTCAAAACTTCTGCATGCAACTTCCTAATAATAACAATAATATCACGAATCTTCCAAAATGCCATGAATCAATAATGCAGCTGATGTTGTGTGTCCATAAATACAGTGAAGATGGTCACAGCCGGCTGAGGTTCACCCACTGACCCCGATCCAGGCTGAAAGAAGCAGGAGCTATGAAGGAGCAGGAGGGCAGAGCAGACCGTGGAGGTGCAGCTCTGTTCGAGGACCTGGACTTCCCCGCCGAGGACACGTCCCTGTTCCTAGACAGCTCCACGCCCATCGCCAGGCTGCAGGGAGACGTCAGCTGGCGACGCCCGCAGGTGAGAGCGTCATAGAGGGAAGCTGGAAATGCCGCAGTAAATTCTTGTTATGGGTCAAATGTTTGTAGGCTGCTGTTAAGATCGTTTTTGGCTCACGGCCCGTTAACTTGCATCACCTGTCACAGGTTGATCTGAAAGGCCAGAGAAGGATTTTCCTCATCACCTGGTTGATTTGATTATATAACAGGGTTTCAAAGTTACTGTTCAATGCTATTGTATTATTATATGTAACTAATCAGCACCGTTTAGCTGCTTTCAGTTTAGGCATGTAGGATGCAAGGAGTCGAGTGAGTCTTTTTCAAGTCTGCGTGTCTCAGTCCAACTTTATTTTGATTTCACACCTCCAGGAGATCTGCCAGTCGCCAGCGCTCTTCCCCAGCGACATCAGCATAGGTCATGCGAAACAAGGCTTATTAGGAGACTGCTGGTTTCTCTGTGCGTGCACCTCCCTGCTCAAGAACAAACAGCTTTTAAACAAGGTAGTCGTTGGAGCCGCTTTATACTGAATCCAGAGGATGTTAACCAACTAGCATGTCAAAAGTGTTTTTCATCTCTTGCACTGCTCTGCTCATCCTGTCTGTCCATCAGGTGTTGCCTCCAGACCAGCCTCAGTGGGGTGACAGCAGGTACACAGGCTCTTTTCAGTTTCGCTTTTGGCAGCAGGGACACTGGACAGAGGTGACCATTGATGACCGCCTGCCGTGTATTAATTCTGCTCTCTGCTTCTCACGCTGCCACTCCCCCACTGCCTTCTGGGTAGCTCTATTGGAGAAGGCCTATGCCAAGTATGTAGCCTGTGGAAATTCCCTGTCTTATCTCATTGTTTAACCTGCTGTACACACACATTGACATTGTAACCTTGTAGTGCATTCCAGATTACGTGTGTAGTGGAATTTGAAAATCCCCTTTCCTGTCCCTTTCGTCCTCTCGAGGCTTCATGGTTCATATGAACAGCTGTGGGCGGGCCAGGTGTCTGAGGCCCTGGTGGATTTGACTGGCGGCCTAGCTGAGCACTGGAGCCTGGGAGACTCTGGTTCAGAGGAGGATCAGCAAACCGAGCAGGACAGTGACCAGGTCAGAAGGAGAAGGCTGGACCTGAACCTTCTGTTCCCCGTGAAGGATGACTGTGCACTCAGCTGCTCGACTCACAGCACCCCCAGAGGTCAGAAAAAGGGCTCCCTTGTAGATAATGCAAGGAGTGATTGTGTGCCACATCACCTGTTGACCTTCTTGTCTGTTTTAGGAGTCAGCGAGCCTGATCAGTACCATGCTATGACTGTCATGGAGTGGCTGGATGTAAAGAAGGTGTCAGGGGGGGAAGTACGGCTTCTCAGGATCAGAAACCCCTGGGGGAGATGCTGCTGGGGAGGGGCCTGGATGTGGAGGTGTGTGTTATGGGGAAGATTTGTCTGTTGTAGCAGTGTGTAACCTCAAAAATGGTTTTGTTGAATCCAAAGACTTGTGGAGAAGAAGTCACCAGATGATGTTATATTATGTAAGAGGCTAATTTAGAAGGTTTTACAACTGCATCATTAAGTCAAGCTAAACCTAACTAGCTTAACGCTAGCTATTTTTCAAACTCCTTTCACATCATCAATATGCAACCAAATCTAATCTCTCATTTTAAAAACATTTTTATAAAGGCCAGTGTATACACAACCAAAGTAGCATTAATTTAGAAGTTCCAGACACAGTAATAATGTCCCTCATGCAGACTGTGTGCATTTTAAGAAAAGACATCTAGTCAAGTTAAGTAATGAAAACAAATAAGAAAGGGTTTAACAGATAAACAATGGCAACATGCCGTTACGTTTTTCTGCTAATTTAAGTTTCCGTGTGGCTTCTCTCCTCCACTCCCTGAACTCAGTCAGTCCAGAAAGCTGCAGCCACATGAGAGCATATTCATTAAGAAATATTGTTGACTCTGTGCAAAGAGGAGAAGTTAAAGTACCAAATTGCTGAATCTGTGACTGAAAGGGGTTCAAAAGTTAAATCTATCAAGGAATCGGCACATTCACAGTGTTATTTGTGTCAAAATATTACTCTGAGTGACATTCTCATCTGCAAATATCAAAGCTTCCTACATTAATGACAAGGGTTCACTTATTGTGAATTTGTGCAGAGATTTTGCCATTCACAGATAGATATCTGTGATGTCGACAAGTTTGTAAGTACGGGAAAGTCCAGACAATCCCAGTTAACTTGGTGTTTCTGTCTCTGTCTGTTCAGTGGTGCAGGTTGGAGTTCTGTTCACCCTGATTGTGCCTCAGACCTACAAGCCAGGGTGGCAGAGGGCGAGTTCTGGTTGGATGAAGCCGAATTTATGTCCCATTTTGACGATGTCACGGTGGGATATCCCATCAGCGAAGAAGGACACTTGAAAAGCATTTATACTGGTTAGTCACTTCTTCTGCTGGAGAGGTTTTCTGTATTCATGCTATGATTTTGACTACTTTCGTGCCCTTTATTTATCCCGATGACTCTTGTCCTCTGACAGGAAATCTGCTCACACACAATCATCAGCTGGCCGGCCGGTGGATAAAAGGGCACTCTGCTGGCGGTAGCCGAAACAGCAGCAGCTACAGCAGCAACCCAAAGTTCTGGCTCAAGGTTTGTGAGAGAGGAGAGGTACTGGTATCGCTGCTGCAGCATCGAAAATGGAGAAACACAGAGACTTATGCACAAACACCACTGGAGGACAGCAAGAACACAAAGCACCAGCACTACCAGGCTATCGCTCTACACATGTGGAAGGTTTGTGCCGTTGTTTGCAATTAAATAAATGTTGGTGTGTGTCTGTGAGGCTTTGCAACTTGTTACTCTCATGTCATTCCCACCAGGTGGAAAAGAAGCGTTTTAATCTGAGCCGGATGTTGAACAAACCTCCCTGTGCTTCATCTCACTGCCATGCCTATGAGAGAGAGGTGGTTCTCTGCAGGCATCTGGAGCCCGGATACTACCTTCTGATCCCCAGCACCTACCAGCCAGGAGCCGAGGCCCGCTTTCTCATCAGGGTCTTTTCCTCCTCCTCCACATCCCTCAGGTAAGGATGACTTAATGGGAAGAGAGTTATCTCTGTAAAGTCTACGATACACATGCGTTAGATAAATAATATGTTCCTTTTTATGGTAACGTGAGTGCTTTCACAGATGTGTATGGAAGTTATCTCCCAAAGGTCCTGCAGGAATCATGAAAAAAATAACTTGATTTGTGCCCTTAGGTTAATAAATCGTTCTCAAATCAACAGAACAAAAATTAACAAAACAAGATCAGCTTACTTTCAGATGCTAAATCTCACATGTTTTCACCAGAGCAGGGATTTTTCAACTTTTCCTTTATGTAAAAAAAAATGCTTCTGATTGTGTTGTTCATGACATAACAAAGTTAATGTCATCCTCAGTGCCCTGAAAAGCCCAGCGCCCTCACTGCCCTTAACCACAGATGGCGAGTGGGAGACCACTTACTTCCGCGGCTCGTGGGTGGAGGGAAGGACGGCCGGAGGAAGCAGGAACTTTCTGTCTCACCGGCAGAACCCCTGCTTCCCTTTTACAGTGTGTGACGACCCAGCGATGACATCAGGAGTTAATGTCAGGATTACCCTGCAGCAGAGCCGCCCCGACACTGACCTGCACCCCATTGGCTTTCACATTTATAAGGTCAGTCAAACATTAAGGGAAAATGTCAGTGTTTGTGAAAAGTTTACTCTTATTTTGTCAGTTTTACACTGTCAGGTGTTTGAGTTAGCTTGAAGCCAAATAGAAACATGTTCCAATACTTTCCAAATGTAACTAAGTGGACCAAAGCAGCAGTGGTGTTAAATATCTTACATTTAAGCAAATACAACAGAACAGAAACAAACAACATAAAACTTGAATTTAGCTTCATTACTACTGTGGTGATTTATGACACACTTTAAGGGTGTTTTCCCATTTGCAACGATGGTTTTTATAGCATCTGTGACAGTGAGAAATCAAGCATCAGTGAGCTTACGTGGTTTGTTGGTTGAGCGGAGTGCACAATAAAGGTCATGTAAGCTGCTCCTGGGAAGGTTTGTTGATATCTGAGCAGCCAAACAAACACAACCCTCCCTCCAGCAGTCCCTCAGACGCCTCACAAAAACCCCTAGTAGACCAGTGGGTGTCTCTTTCTCATAGCTGAGGCAGAAGATAGATTATAATATAAAATGTGCCCAAACAAACAACACGCAATCGCACAAATACGGCATCCAAAACACAACAAACTAAAAACTAGTGAGAGTCACATGGTCGGATTGTTTTTACCAGCCAGGAGAACCTTAGAGCTGATTGCACACAGCATCTTTTCCCTTGTGGAACCAGAGCTAGTGTTCATCTGGACCTGCTGCTGTGGTTCCTGTACAGAGGAGCCTGGCGGAGGATGAGAGTCTCAGTCTGTGCCTATGTGTGTAGAAGCATTGTGCTTAAACCAGCTTCTTGTTTGACATTTCCCTTCAGAAACAGTGACAAAGGAGTGTTTCCTGCTTTAGCTCACACGCGCTCTACAAGCTGCACGAACAACCATCCACTGCAAAAACTAAGGGGAAGCAGTGGTTTAAAAAAAATCCTCAGAATTCTCCCTGTCTTCTGGACAATGTGTAGGAATTCAAAGGACTGTCCTGTGCACACAGTCTGTGCTTGTACATGAGCACCGTAACAGCTGTTTTGTGCCCCATAGACACTACTGAAAATAAACAGAAACTATCTAAAACAATGAAGAAACAACAAGAACAAATAGACAGTCAGATAGTTCCAAAACATTAGAACCAAATTAGGGTTTATCTATGAAAAACCAGTTCAGTAATGAGTGCAGACATTCTCTATTACGCTGACTGTGTAAGCGCCACCACTTCTGTAAAACCCCGAAGTTCCTTAATCTTATCGTGCTCCTTTACGTAGACAATATGGTGGATGAGTCAAAGCTGCCATTTTGATCCTAAGTATCTTATTTTGACGATGATCCCAGGTACGAGAAGGGGTATCTGAGCAGACGATGGCCAGGGATGAGGATCCTGTGGCCAGTTGCATCCCTCACTGTTACACGCAGGACGTCAGTTTGGCCTGCTCTCTCCCTCCTGGAGCTTACACCATCGTGCCATCCACTTATCAGCCCGACTGCTGTGCAAACTTCACCCTCAGCCTGGCGCGCAGAATACACAGGTTAGCTGATGTTGTAATCGATCAGACTGTTATTTCACAGGTAATTGTGATCATTTTGGTTCTAGTGGTTGTTTAACTCTCAGAAATGACGAGGTTCTGTGTGTCTTTCAGGAAAGTGGTGCAAAGCCAGGAAAGGCTCGGGAAAGCCATCCAGGAGGTTGGTTTGTTTGAATGTTGTTGCGTTGTGTAGCTTTGTTCTAATTGGTTGATTGATTGATTTGTAAAAAAAAAGACGTTTTTTGAGCCGTTGACCTCAAATGAAAGCAAAAATTCAGGCTTCTCAAATGTGAGAATTTGTTTTTCTTTTTATATCAATTTAAAGACATCAGTTTACTGTCAAATATGTTTGACAGTGTCTCACTAGGGCCATCAGTCATGTCAGTCTACAAAATGACTGTAAGTTACAATACGTATTTTCCTACGTTATGATCCAAAAACGTAATCGTCATAACTTCATCTCGGGCAGCGTCTCCTCTCCCACTGTGTTCTACTTCCTCACAGACTCAACACATTAAATGGTTTACAGCAAGTCCTGTAACAAGCACAGTTCAGGGCAACAAATTGCATTTATATTTACATTTTTAACTTTCCTCTTTAATGACTGTGGTCAGAAGATGGCAGCACTGAATAACTCCTCTGTGTTGCTTTGTGTCTCTCCGGGCGGCAGGTCTCTCACATCTCTGTGATGCGGAGTTAGTTCTCTGGGACTGTTGCTGCTCCACTGACGTTGACTCACCTCGCAGTGCCTCTTGGCCCACGATGAAAGAACCAGCTCTACCATCTACCCTCGCCACAGAGGACGTGTGTGTGTGTGTGTGTGTTTGTGTGTGTGTGTGCATATATGTACCATGAGTGGCTGAGAAGGCAGGCAGATTTAGTGGGAATCCCAGAAACCCCTTTATCCTGAACCGCTGAGGCTCTGGGCTGATGGGCAGCTACACACTCATCGGCGATTAGGACATCAGAGGTTGTCGGTGGGCTGGGCTGCTAATGAAGTATGACGGGACTGGCTGGTGTAAACAAACAGCCGCCACTGAAGAAGGCCGCCGCTGCTCTCGCTCATTCACTCACTGGTGCGCCTGCCGGCCTGGAACAAAGAGCCCTCTCATGAAGGTCCTCACAGAGGCATAGGGGGCAAGGGGCGAGGGGATGGTCTGCCACAGCAGAGCCAACCAAACCACACCACACCATACCGTGCCATACCATCCCAGAGCTTTCCTCCCATCCCTCACCCCCAGACACTCTGCTTCTTATCTAGCCTGCATTGTCTGCTCCTAGACACAAACACGGGGTTGTCACAGTCCTTCGTCCACCAACCTGCCCACCAAACACTTAACATCGGGCTGGACCAAAAGAAGTCCGCTCCGTTCCTAACTCCCATCCTCACCCTCCAGCAACCCCCTTCTGTACCCCCAGACTCGGTCCACGGCTCTGCTCGGACCTGAACAGAGCCGCCGTTTGAAGTCGCCGCAAGAACAGATGACAAGCGGAGGGACGGAAGGGATGAAACGAGGGACACGGCACATCAGAGGAAGACGGTTCATATGAAGAAGCCGCCGGTCCTCTTTGTGTTGAGGCTGCGCATGTGTGGTGCTGTGTGTGTGTCTGGCTGCTGGTACGTGTCTGTGTGTGCTGAGGGTTTCTGATTATTCACCACAGCTAACAGAGTTTTACAAAGCTATAATTAACTGATCCGAATGGGACTGTGTTGTGTATTTATTATGATTGGAAATCGTGAGATGTGATGAATAAAGTATTCAGAAATAACTTTGTACTGAAGTGCCTCATATTTTTAACGTGATTTCAGCTTCATGTGTGTGTATATTGTGCCTCACGAGTGTAAATGAATGCATTTTGATTAAAGCTGTGTGTAACCTCTGACCTCTCCACGCTCACCACTAAACACACAGCATGCGCGCCCACGTGTCTGTACTGTGCGCGTCGCCGTTCCTGCGGAATTCAGGAGGCTGTGGTCGGACTCCGAAAGGCTCCCACCTAGAAAATAATGAACAACAAATTTGACGCGTGAGTAACCTAAAGTTTCTGTGGAATATGTGCCGGGCAGTGGGCACCCCGTGGGGTCTGCAAATCCACCGGGGAGCGTAACGTTTAACGAAAGCTGCGCTGCGTGTAAAAGAGAGAGAGAGGTGTGTCAGCTTTATTGCATGGTCCTGCATGCTCCGTGTGCGTTTATAAACCCACACGAGAGTGAGGTCTACACACACGGGTGCATTTGAAAGGAAAGGAAGCACCAACGAGGAGGGAATAGTGATTTATATTGAGGAATGCGGTGTGTTGTTAGCCGTAGCTTAGCCTGGCGGAAGGCGGGTAGGCCGCGAAGCCTCGGTGTGGTAGTTGTTGAGTGGCCGGTGGAAGGTGCGTGCTGCTCGGTGTAAACTCGACTCCCATTGGCCTAAAAATACGGGCAGACAAACTGACACCGTGTCCGACAGACGGACAGGTGCTGTTAACGTTCGGGATAGTTTAAAGTAGAGGTGTGTGCATGGGCATTAAAATCGGCATATATCGTTGCAGGCCACGGGGGGAAAGTACACTGAATTGCCAGTTTATCAGGTTCACCCAGCTCAAACTAATGCAGTGCAACACAGCAGCCCTGCAACAAATCCTCCCTTCATTGAGATTGTAGTTCAGTTTTGTTGTGTTTTGACAGCCCTATTTGTTTCAACGACGCCACACTAAATATCAGAAATACTAGTCGTTGCAACACCACAAATGACAGCTTCCACTGACCATAATGTTGATTAAAGACCTTCATAAAAGTGAACTTTAATGGAAGCAGAATCTATTGCAGGTCTGTTAATTAACTGTCAAAGGACTTTATGTCCCTCTTTATTTAAACTAGCAAATGCATGACTTTTTTTTTCTCTCTTTTTGCTTCCTGTTTTTTTTCACAAAACCCAGTCTGAAAGATGATGACAGTGGAGATCACGACCAGGACCAAGGCTCACCGAAAGACGGTGAGAAGGAAAAAACTGAAGACGAAGACAAAGAACAGAACACTTCCAAGAAAAAAGTGAGGGCTCTTCAAGAACGACACGTATGCATTTGCTGCTTGTAAGTTAATCGTATGACTAAGTGACTTCCTCGTCTTTGGCAGATGGTGGTTCCAGGGGCCGGAGAACATCCTCTTCAATACAACTACACCTTTTGGTACTCGAGGCGCACCCCAGGGAGACCGGCCAGCACTCAGAGCTACGAACAGAACATCAAACAGATTGGCAGCTTCGCCTCGGTCAGTCGCTCCTCATAATCTCTTTATGTGGCATAAATGGGGAGGGGACGCTGTTTTGCTTTTGTTTATCACCTCAGCCAGGCACAGTCTGTACATGCAAGCTTTGCTGACTCATTCTCTAACAGTTGTCAATGGACATATTGCCTCCTTCCCAAGGTGGAGCAGTTTTGGCGTTTTTATAGTCACATGATCCGGCCTGGTGACCTGACAGGTCATAGTGACTTCCACCTCTTCAAGGAAGGCATTAAACCCATGTGGGAGGTGAGTATATTTGCTGACATCTTGTTTTTCCTCTGGTCTCTTGTGCACTAAAAATATGCATGATCTTGTTGTAGATTAGAGCCCAACTGATGAAGTAGTTGGCGGATGTTTGGGCTGATATTGGCCTGTCACATATAAATCGGCCGGCGTACATCAGGCAACATATACAAAACTTTTGTTTGTTTTTGAAGAAAATAATATGGTAAAAGATAATTGCGGTAATTTAGAAATGTTGTCGTAACATAGTTTGTGAAGTGGCTCCAACTCTATATTTCGCAATACTCAGCACTGTCTGCAGCACATGTAGCAGAGTGTGTATCACAGTTGAGCAGATGGTGCTAGAAAGTTAAGCTTCATGTCTTCTGTGAAACCGTAAAGCTCCAATATACCACACATACAGAATAATGAAATGAAATTAAATGAAAAATACTTTATTTATCCCAGAAGGGAAATTCAATATTGAATATTGGCCGATATATTGATTTCAGAGTTTATTAGTCCCCATCGTTGACCCCATCCAGTATCGTGCAGACAATATTATATGTTTGATTTATTATTCACCATAAATAAATCAACCTCTTCTGCAACCCTGCTTAGGATGATGCCAATAAGATGGGTGGAAAGTGGATCATACGACTGAGGAAAGGCCTGGCGTCTCGATGCTGGGAGAACCTGATCCTGGCAATGCTGGGGGAGCAGTTCATGGTAGGAGAGGAGATCTGCGGGGCTGTGGTGTCGGTACGCTTCCAGGTAAAAACCCAACAACAGACACACGACTATTGTAAATGTCACTATCTGCTTGATCTCGTTACACTCAGACGTTCCTTCCCTGTATGTTTCTTTCCGCCCAGGAGGACATCATCTCCATCTGGAACAAAACGGCGAGTGACCAGGCGACCACCGCCCGCATCAGAGACACCCTGCGCAGAGTCCTCAACCTGCCTCCCAACACCATCATGGAGTACAAGACACACACAGACAGCATTAAGTATGTATGTCTCCTCGATTTATTATTTTCTCTTCAACTTTTCTATCTCTTTCACACTTGCATAAATGTGCATGCTCAAAAACATTTTAAATGTGATGTTTTGTTATTGCTTCAAAGAGCACAGTTTTATACAACATTGCATATTCCGTACATGTACAGCTACTCAGATGTGGTTTTGATAAATTAGATTTTTTAAAATAGAATTTTCTTGTTACAGCTTCTCTGTTGTAAAGATTTGCTGTAAATGTAAAATGTTTTGGGTTTTTTTTTGACTGCTTTGGGATAAAAACTGCAATGTTAAGATGCTACCTCAATATATTTTAAGTTATGAAATAGCTAAGGTTATATTAGATACTCAAATAATCCTTTGGACTACTTACTGCAGTGACTATTTCTACTGTTGCTGTTGTTTTTCTTGATTTGCTAATTGAATGCTTGTTTCACAGCTTTTAAAAACAGACAAAAGTCTTGTTTTCTATATTTTAATTGTTATTTGTTGGCGTATATTAACAAAAAAACAAAATGTAGCTCCATCAAGTTCAATGTGTTTTTGCAGTAAATTGATGTGAGTGTGACTTTCCCTTTGAAAAGGCACGCATATGTTGAACTGTTGTTTTATTTTGAATGATGATGCCCTGCGTCCTCTGTCCGCAGAGCATGGGAAGACTTCCATGGTCTGGTGAATGCTAGTGGCGGACGTTAGCCCCTCGCACAGAAGATACTCAGCAAAGAGTAAGAACTGTTTTCTGTCTTTTATTTAAGCTCCCAGTACACTGAGGTATGAAGGCCTCATTTACAAACAAGAAAAAAAACAGAATAACAAAAAAAGTTTCTACTGTAGCTTAAATGAACAAAACAGTTTTCGTCTGACCTGCTTCGTCTCATACTAATGTTGGTGTCCGTTTGCGTTGTGCAGGTGTTTGTATATGTGATGTGTTGGGGGATGACGAGTCCGGGGAAGGATTCTTCTGCGTGGATTGGCACTGTGTAACATGAAGACAGAGCTAAAGTCAGGAACAGAGGCCAGAAGACCATTCCTTCTTTGTGTCAAATTGGAAACGAACGGAACAGCCTTTCAACAGAACGTTGAACCAAGCCGAAGAGAGAAATATTTTTAATCAACCAGGGAAGAGCGAAGCCTCCAATCTTTTTTTTTTTTTTTTACCTTTCTTGTTTTGTTTTTTTTTGTTCAATGCAAGTTGTAACATCTGTTAACTTGCCACCAGAGGGAGGCTATGTGACTGATGTCTGCTGATCTGGTCATTAGCTGTTGACAAAGTGTACTTGACAAAAATACAACAAAATCCAATCTGTCAGAAAACGAGATATGATTTTATTGCTTATCATGACATCACACCTGCTGTTGAAAGTCTGTGTTCATCTGTTTTATTGGGACTCAAACAGGGTTGCAGGTAGACGTTATTTTATTACAGTGCTGTATTTTAACTACAAGTCCTCTGGTCATTTTGAACTAGAATGGATACTATTATTGTGTATGATATATTTGTAAATACAGTCCACTTCAAAGATCACTTAATTGAATCAGCGACGATTCTCCATCTTTGACATGGAAGTTGAATCCCAAAGGATGAGGACCATCCTGTGTTGGGCAGAAGGTTGAATAACCGGCATCTTTAGAATGAACTGCCAAGCTGCCTAAATCACTGTGCCTGGCCTCAAGCCCGACCCGAACCAGGTTTCCCGTCTGTCAGTTCTGTCCCTACCCCCCGCCTTCTACGAATCCAAGGGAAGGGCTCTGCTTTAACGTCCTCAGCAAAAGGTGTATAGGAGTCCTGAAACACTGACCTTCACTCCTTTTTCCATTTTGTAGTAAAAAAGAAATGAGACTGGGCCCAGGGGCAGGGCCTGTTACAGTTTTTATCCTGGGGGAGCATTTTTTTTGGACCCATGTCAAGAAAAGCGCCTATAGTTTGTTGAAAAACTGTAATGCTGCCCATATTTGGTGGTGTGATGATGGGTGCAGGTGTGTGTGTCAAAAGTGAGGGAACACTGTTGGATGTACACCTGATGGATTATAGCAATAAATGTTAAATATGCATCTGCTGCTAAAGCTGGGTCAGTGTCACTTTCTTTCATAGATGGATGCAGGAACTAAACAGAAGCTACGTCAGGAAACCAAGGTTCTGCCTAACTGTATTTTTTTTTTTTATCATAGCAAAGTCTCTCCCTGGTCACTGATTAAACCCCTAAAATTTCATCTTGTGCCAAAGTTAGATATTTGAATTATTTATTTATTTATTACAATAATGTTCTGACTTAAAATTTTATTCCATGTAACTACACTACTGCTTCCACAATGTACAGCTCTGCAAATTCACTACCTGTCTGCAGCTCAAGCACACCAGCTCAACTACAACTCTACTCAAACAGTATAAAACTATTCTGTGCCACACAACCACAAGTTTAACATTCAGTAATTCAACCATGCATGTTAAAACCAGAAAGCAATTCTGAAGGAGAATTGTGCTGCTGAAATTCCCACCCTGCAAGTAGGTGGTTTTGGGTTTTATACATTTGGAACCCAGTTTGTCTGAATCTGCCTTTCTGATTTAAGTTAATTATCACCAGAGGTGGTCTTCAAAACCACAGCAGCCTTGGTGTATATGGTGCAGTATCTTGTTCCACAGAGTAGTCCACTTACATTCGGTCTTTTTCAGTGATCAGCTCATCTCAAAGAACATGTGGTTCTGCAGAGAAATAATTCAACATTAATTATTAAACCTAAGTAAAATATTCCTAAGTCAAGTCAGTTTACACGTAAAGCATATTTGAACGCGACAAAACATTAGACAAAGTGCTACACAAGACTACACAATCACTACTTTTTTTATT
>NW_007577996.1:0-11852 GCF_000690725.1 Stegastes partitus
AAGAGAACAATTTTGAAAGCACGGCTCTGATAACTGATATTTACGGCATTTAATGTGTGTGTGTGCTCATCAAGAAATAGATTTCACAGTGACATCAGTGCGACAGACTACGATGAATGCCACAGAGCTGCCATCTTTTTAACAACTTTGAAATGTCTCAAACACATATCGAAAGCTGCAAAACAATCACCCAAACACGATGCAAGACCTCATGCTTTTAAAACCTCTTTAATCTCTGCTTTATTTTTTTTCAAATGTATTTTTTTCTTCTTCACCACGTCTGCCTACACAAACACTCTGGGTCTCCCGTACGTTTCTACAAACTTTTGAGAGGACTGTCTCCTCGCTGAATCGCGTTTCCAAGCCTGTTCCTGTGTGTGATGTGTGCGACGTATGCGTGTGTGTGTGTGTTTGTCAGTGGTGGGTCGAATCAGCGTGGCTGGTGCTTTGTGTGGGTGGACAGGCAGCGAGCACCCTGCCTCCAACCTGACAGCAAGTATCCAGAGAGAGAAGGAGGGAGACGGGGAAGAGGCAGGGACGGAGACAGACTGAGGAAGGAAGGCAGAAGGAGAAGAGTTCTCAGAGGGCTGCATGTTTTCAGGGACTGTAAATTCTTTAATTCTGAAATAGCAGCAGGAACATTTTTTTTTCTCTCTTCTATATGTTGGTTTTATCAATATTCCATAAAAAGCTTTAGTTTGTCTTCAGTGGCTCTTCAGAATAGGTCCTCAGTTCAAACATATATTGTATTACAAGCTGCCACTGTGCATCATATAGTAGTTTATGGTGTTTGGGAAGAGTCAAAGGAGAGCTGGTGTGCTCCAGCTGCAGCACTGTTTTATCTGTTCATTGCTTATTGACATCAGCCTTTAGGATTCTGATATACCACGTTACTAGGAGGTGTACGTCTGTGTAGACTGCCAGTCATCCAGGTCATGGTAATCTGAAGCAGTTGGATAAAAGGCAACTGGACTTCTCTTTTTGGTCGATGAAGATGTTTCACGTCTCATCCAACAGGTGTCCTCAGTTCTTAAAGACTCGTGGGGAGTTCCACATTTGTGTTATTATTATCAAACCAATGGCTAATGGCCCATTATTGGTTTGATGAAACTGTCTGGGGAGGGAACTCAAGGCTGCATTATAAGTACCTGATAAGAGATGTGGTGGACCTGTCTTTAGTTTAAAGATGGCTTTCTCCATTTGTTTCTCAAACAATCTCTGTTCTCTGTCCTCTGATGAATGACCTTTACTTTTAAATGCAAGTGGACTGTGTGACTGACTTTATGTTGATGATAGTTCAGAGTGTTGCTCCTCCCTTGTGAGCTATAAATGAGCCAATACGTTGTCTTCTACAACAATACCCAGCGGGTCATTTTAGGTGAACCTTTTTGCACTAAAACACCTCAAGAGCTTCCCCAGTAGAACCTCTTTCAGGTTCAGGGAGGAATAAACAGTAACTACTCTGGGTAGGCCCTGAAAAACTAACATAAAGCACTTTAAGCTGATTTGTTAAACTTGTAGAGGACACCAGGCACGATGTCCTCGTCCAGTAGAAGACTCTTCCTCTCTGTCACTGACATCAACAACGTAAAATTCACCATACAGACCAGAGATCTCCAGCTCCAGTCCTTGTGAGCTACTGTCCTGCAGGTTTTCTAAAACTTTTCTGCACGTACTGCAACAAGCCTGGATCTCCAACAGCTTGTTGTCAAGTTCTACACAAGCCTGTTAATGATCCAATAATGTGAGTCAGATGTGCTGCAGTATACGGAACCATCTAAAACCTGCAGGACGGTAGCTCACCAGGACCAGAGTTGGAGATCTCTGATATAAACAAACATAAGACACCTCCGTTTCCTGTGTGCTCGTAGAACCAGAGTTGCATCCTGTAGCTACCATTTCCCACGATTTTCATGCACTTGAAGCTGATGTTGTGGTTCAAGCTGTTGATCATACTGATCATACACTACGATGGAAACAGACGGGCGGTTTGGGGGGATTGTTCCTACAAATGTTGACTTCACCTCGAGCTTGTCCTGAGTTCTTGCAGTGGAAAGCTGCCTATTGGCTTTATTGGGTTGCTGCTGACTATAACTAGTGTGTGAATGGGTGAATGAGGGACAGTTAAAGTTCTAAAGCATATAAACATGGGACACTATTTGTTGCTTTAGTTTGAAAATTGGCGAATTCATGGTGTTCCCTTAATTTCTGTGTGATGATGTGACCTGTGGAGTACAAACAGGAAAAGAGTGAGAGTGAACGGTTTCTTAGAGACAGAAAGGCAGTGGGAGGGAAAGATGGAAAGACAGATTGAAGAGGAGGAGAGAGAGAGACGGAGGAAGAGATGCTGCATTCGGCCTTGACAGCACATATTGTATCACTCTGATCCCAGCTTGGCTCTGATTGATGGCATAATTACAATATGGATATGAGATATTTACATAAGGCGGCCGCAATTATTCAGCGCCAAATACTTCTCTGCAAACACATGACCCCCCCAGCTCTTCATAAAGCATGTTGTCGGAACACGAGACGCTGTTTGAGAGGCACTCCCCCCGTTTACATAAAATCACTTACGCCGAAATTTGTTCAGAGCTTTTGAAGAGGGGAGTGTAAGTGATCCTATAATTATACAGTATGTGTACATGAGATAAGCTCGGGACTGTTTCCTTGGTTTCACCGGAACGCTGTTTGGCATTTTCGTGATCACTGGCATTTCGCTGAGACGTTTCATGTCAAAACACGGAGGGATGCTGCATGTCATTGATTCGTATGTTTTCGTGCGCTGCCATTATGTCAACCTGGTTTTCGCTCGGGAGGGATTGTAAAAGCAAAAAAATTGGAGGAAATTTCCGGCGTCTCCTGAAAGCTCTGATTTCATGCCTCGGAAATGGCAGGGAGATTATTTAAAAATACTTTCTGCCATTTTCTATTTAACAGGCGTTTCTTGGAGACAGGTGATGATTACATGTGCTCTGGCGAAGGCACCGCGTTCGGAGGGAAAATGTCGAGATTTTTACGCCACATATGCTCAATTTTTTATTTATTTTTTTCCTTTCATTTCGAACGGTCATGCGTTTATGAAATTACACCTGACCGCGAATTGTTTCTGACCCGCGATGACAAGACAGCCAGAACACAAAGGCCGACGTGTGCTTTCAGTTTGGGTAAAAAGTGAAAAATGTCAAATTTCCAAATGTCAGAGTTATCAGGGAAGGTTAGCGAGGAGCGGCGGCGGCGGCGGCGGCATGTTATTCCTACAGTTTCAGACAGGTCCAGTGATATTTGTGTACGTGAACAAGCCTGTCTCGGCCCGGTGTTTATTTTGGTGAGGGTCAGGGGGTAGCACGAGGAAGAACGAACCCCATCAAAACTCATTTCTGTCACGTCAGATTCTACAGACACGGTGAGTCATGCTCCAAAAAAGTGATTGTTGATGCTGCCGAACCGGATCACTGCAGTTCTGAGGCTTGCCATCGTTGCCCTCATTTGATTTTCCTTTAATAATCACTGGAGACTCGTGTAAACGGCTTCAGTCCTGCCCATAACACTGGTTTCAAGGGGATGGATTCAAAAGTCTCCAACTAATCTCCGGCCAATCCTTACGGTCTTTTATTTGGTCTAAAATTTCCCAATTTAATTCTAAAAGTTCATATATTCTATCTTGATTCAACATAAAATAGAATATATCAGGACTTTTGTTGTTTTAATTTTGCAGATTGTGGCTTGTAGCTCATGCAAATCAGAAATCCAGTGTCCCAAAGTATAATAGAAGAGTAGAATATGTTATTAGATCAATCAAAAGAAGGATTTACAACACAGAAATATCCAGCTTTTGAAAGGGAACTTCATCAATGCACTCAAGCCAAACTAGCTTAGATAGCGGCCTTCAGCGCATCAGTATTTCTGGGTCCGTGTTTCTTTAAGGGGTTCAGGTGAGTTGGCTCAAGCACAGTAATACCAGCAAATCATTGGGTTGTAGTTTTGGTTACATGCTTGCAAGAAATCAGCATCTCCAAAAGCTGGTCAGCAGATGGAACCATGAAAAGCTCTGAAGTCTCCTGGTAGATGCTGCCTTGACTTTGGACTTAATAAAACACAGTGGACCAACATCAGCAGATGACGTGACACCTTAAACCGTCACAGACTGTGGGAGCTTCATGCTGGGCTTGGATTCTGTGACTCTCCACTCTCTCCCCAGACTTTAGGACCTTGGTTTCCAAAAGTAATGGAAAATTTGCTTTGATTTGAAAAGAGGACTTTAGACCACTCAGTGACAGTCCAGCTGTTTGTCTCCTCAGTCCAGGTGAGATCTTCTGACAATGTCTCAGGTTCAGAAGTGTCTTGATATTAGGAATGTGACAGCTGTAGCTTCGTTGCTGAAGACGTCTGTACTCAGTGGCTATTGATGCTCTTTCTGAAGCTTTCCCAAGTTTTTGAGTCGGTCATCACTGTTGCTCGTGCACCTTTTCCCGCCACACTTTTCCCTAAAAAAGACTTGAAATATGTCACTTCACACCTAGTGAATATGGAATATACAAAAGTTTTACCTTTTGAATTCATTTTTAAATAAAAACACAGCTTCTTCATGGTATTCTATTTTTTTCAGGAGCCTTATACTTTTCCACTCAGCTGTTTGAGAAAGCCAAACCTTCCCATGATCTGGATTTGCAGATGGATGACCGACGTCATGAATACCAAAACCTGAAAGCTGTGTCAGCATTTTTAGCTAACCTCCTTTTCTAAAGCTCAGTGGGCAATATATGAAAGGAACCATTAGCCATTAGCACAACGTAACATGCTTGTTGACTTGGCAGCATTTTATTGTTTCTCCTTAATACAGCTCTGTATTTAGTGAAATGATAAACAATTCACAAAATGGGGAAGTAAACGGTCGATCTACTAAACATCGATCACCTTCTTTTGTAGACTGTGATCCGTCCTTTGAGCACCAAGTTTCCTTTTTGTTTGGAGCATCAGGAGCTCCTATTGGAGAATGTTCTGGTATTTACGCTGTAGACTTCACTTTCTCCTCCACGTTGTGTCCTGCTGAGCAGCGCTGTAATGTCACCACAGGCTGCACATTTAAAACTCCAGCAATCAGCATCGTGTGAGCTCGTTGGCTTCAGTGTAACACACGTTTATTTATGTGTTAAAGTCCTGCACCTCGTGCTTTATCGGTTGTAGTTTGAAAGAAAGTAAGTTAACACATCCTGTCTTAAGCTGGAGTTGGTAAACTGGCCTCATCTCAGACAACAGCTTTTATTTGTCTACATGCAACCATGAAAAATCCAGCCTCAGATTAGTAGATACTGAAACACACAGTGACATAAAGGATAAATCTTGTATATCTTTCCGATTGTCAACAATATCAATGAGAAGACAAACACCAACAATGAACTGACCTACTAACAAGTTTAGTCTCCAAATCCTCGGTGCCGTGCAGCTCCACTGGTGTCCACAAGCTGCTGAAAACAAGCATCAGTGAGCCCCAGTGTTGCACTGGGTGACACGTTCCTTCATTCTGAAAACTATAGTTTGTTTAGAAACAGCCTCCCTGAGTCACAGCAGCTACTGGAAAGTGAAAGTGTAACAGTGCCGCTGAATGTCTGCTCCTCTGATGTGTCTCTAATAGTTTTTGGACAACAATGGAGCTCTATGGCACAGAGGAGTAAGCTAAAGCAGGCTTTGGATGCACACTCAATACTTGTTAGCAAGAGCGAGCATTGTTGGTTTTGGGGCGGATTTGCTGACTGTGAGAAAAAATGTCGAACTTCCCCAAAGTTTAAGGCTTATGTGTTACATAAATGAGCTGAAATGTGTTCTATTCACATGCAGCTCCGTGTTTTTGTGACCGCCGGTGCAGGTGTGTGCACCTACACATCACAACCCGGCATGTGTCCGTCTGCTTTGTCTGTGTGTGTGTGTGTGTGTGTGTGTGTGTGTGTGTTATTGTGTGTGTGTGTGTCTGAGCAGAAGAATGGAGTTTAATCGATTCGATGAAGCCGCTGCTCAACAAATAGCTTTTCCCCCCAACCTCCTCTCCAACCTAACCTCGTTTCTTCTTCCTTTTTATTTCCTTCTTTTCTTTTCTTTCGGCCCTTTGACTTTCTTTTACAACACTCCTTATCTCCCTGCTTCCCCCTCCACCACCCACCCACCCACGTGACAAAGCAACCGTCTGCGATGCGATGGGAGACGCTGTTAAATGTTAAATCAGCGGAGGTGTGAGAGAGAGGATGACTCTCTGCAGCAACCTTTCTTACCTGCTAAATGGTGCTGTTAAACAGCGTAATAGTGAGGAAATGGGATCTGCTGAGAGCAATTAGATCATTCACTGAACAGGTGGTGCTGCATTCATTAACACACACCCGGCGCAGCGCATGTATGCGCGAGTGCAACCATGCAGACGTCTTCTTGTCCTGCAATCTCCTGCACCGTCTGCAGGATAGAAAAAAAAACCAGATCCGGCACCGTGACAAACACTTGTTTTTGCAGTTTGGTGCATTTCTAAAAATCTAATATTCCTGTTCTGCTTCCCCCCAGTGCGAATCATTTGTAAATATTTATCCTAATTTATTATTTAGTGTCCCTTTTTCACCAAAACAGGGAGGCCACGGGAGACTGGTGTTCCCCGTGCGCTGACTGGAAGGCAGCTGCCTCCTCTGGTACCGTCAGCCCAGTATTAATAACCATGAGAAGTGCATTGAGCCTCATGTTTACATAAATTCTAGGCAGCAGTCAGCTTGAATTGATTCGTCAAGTTGATCTCACGATGCTCCCCGCACGATTTATTCGCTGATTTAAATTACAAAAATCTGCGGTAGTAGTTCAACACGCCAACAGTGAACTACTATCCGAACTAAGTCGCGTGTGAGCGGAGACGATGAGAGCTGAGTGGGATGAAGCCGATCACATGATGCTCCTCAGTGGCTCCATAAGAGGAGCAGTGGGAATATGGCGGCACTAAGGGAACACAAGAGTCTCCTGTTTTGTTTTTATTTCCCAGAAAGGACTATTTGTGCATTTCTAATCTCAGAGATATTGTTTTATTCTGTGAACACAACACGACGCCTATCTCCAGTAACTAAATCTGTTTTAAGTCAAGTGCTTTAAATGTCTGTATTTATTTTAATCGCAGCTGTTTTCTAATGATTGTTCGTCTTTGTAGTTTAAAATCGATTCACTGTTTCAACGTAAAACTCAAAGCTGCGCCCGTCGATGGTTTAATTGGCTGTGTGTAATTTGAAAAGACTCGCCGGTGGAGACGAACGCTCAGAGAAATATTGGCCGCCGTCAGTCTCCCTCAGCTGTACAAAGGCTTTTGGCACCTATAGTGGTTTTCTGATCTGTTTCACCTTTTTTTTTTAAGCTCTAGCAGCTTGTAGAAGCAAATGACTGACAACAATCTTAATAATTATAATTATCATCAGTGGTTCTTCAAAAACTTTTAAAAGATGTTTTTCCTGTTAATGTGTTTGACAGTTACAGTAGTTTTCTGTCCTTTCTTTCCCCATTTTTCAAAGATTAATTCTAAATATTGGAAAGAATAAAGTTCCAGCAGGTGCTAAATAATGTAATTTGTGGCATTAACGGCATGGAAGCTTTTTGTTTTTTACAAACTTATATTTAGGAAAAAGTAAAGAACTACGTAAGTACATTTACTCTACAAATTTTAGACAGTTTACATGTTTAGATTCTTATCCATCTCGCAGTTCCATCATCGAATGTACAGTCGTGACTCGATAATCCGACACTAAATGTAAAACCTTCTTTTATGTTGGATAGCAAGGCTGTTGGATTGTCAAGACGGAGGTCGAGATACAAGGAGGGCTTGATGCTGGAAGGCTCATTTGTTGTTAATTATTGTTCGCAGTTGTTATAATAACTAGTGTATTGTTAGAACACTATGCATCGCTGGATTTCACGCCTGATTGACCGGTGAGCTTGTGCACGTTTCGGCCAATTTCACCCCGGGGGAGCGCTTCGATGGGGTGGAAGTGGCCGGAACATACAGGCAGTACTTGACTGCCTGCACCATCCATGTTTACTTCCATAAACACTGAGCACGCTCACTGCGTGTGACGTCATCGTGTCCTCTTCTGTGCATGCGGGACACTTTTGGGTCGTATGAAGTTCACACAGCAGATCACACACAAGTCGCATTGAATTGGAAATGTGAACGAACTTGCAAAAAAGTCGGATTTCACAAAAAAATCCTCATTGAGCATTAAATCCTGCAGTCTGAATGTAGCCAATCTGTGGGATTGTTCAGTCAGATAATACGCTGTTATCCTGATTGGTGACATAAAATGTCATGTTGGAGTCAGAATCCAAGGCTGTCGGTATGTTAAGGTTGTTTTTATGGGTTCTGTTCGTTTTTCCTAAAAACCTGTCAGATAGCAAGGTTTAGGATTGTTAAGGGTCAGATTATCGAGTCACTACTTTACCTTTAAAAACTGCAGGGTTCATTAAGGGGAACTGATGTTGTTTTAAAGGCAAAATGTTCACTTTAGCTGTTTATTGTAGCTTTTATGGAGCTAATTGATAAATAAAACCTGGTATTAGTTTTAAAAGCATCCTCACTTTATTTGTATGTCAAGTGAAAGCTTAATAGAAGAGAAAAAACAAACAACAAAAAACCTGCACAAAGTGAATCAAACTGAAATGTTGTGCACAGCTGGCCAGGAGGTTGGAATAAAATGTTTGTTTTACCTCTTCTCATGAAATGATTGTGACAATGCGATTTATTTGATATCACAACATACATACCATACATATCACAGTAAAAATTAAACCTCAATTAACTTTTGTAAACTGTGTATTCAGGCTTAAACTAAATTGTGAGTATTGAACAATAGGGTGAAGGGTTTAGTTTGGTCGTATAACAGGAAACACATATTCGAGGGGATTTCATGCATAAGAATGTCCAATATTAGTCTTTCAAATGTCACTCAGTCACTAATATTGAGTCTGGCCACCCCTGATATGGATCAATACATTAAGACATGGTGGCATACTGTCCACAGGCTGGTTGATGGTGTCAGTGGGGAGGACGTCCCACTCTTCAGTCACATCCTGAAGTCAGAATGTGTTTCATCTGAGTCACTGGGGCTCAGTATGTAATCATTGCACCTGGTTAGAAGTGATTACTGATGTGTATAAATAGAAATAAAAAGAGTCCGAAAACAAAAACAATTCCAACTTTATGGGCGATGGTGTAGATAAATAGAGGAGCAGTAAGTAAGACTGTGTGGGTTTCTTTTTTTATGTCATTTGCAAATGATACGGGTGATAAACCAGGTCAATTTATTTAAAAGAAAAAAAAAAAAGAAAAAAAGGGTTTCCCAACATCCACTAGTGCCACATATCTGATATCATTGCAACAACAGTTCAGTGACACACTGTAATCTGTCTGAAATGAAATTAACGAAAAACGATGATTCAATATTCCACAGTTCCACTTTCATACTAACTTATTTATCAAAGAAACACACTCTGGCTTAAATGAGCAACACTACACGAGCAGGAGCCCAAAGGTCCAAACACGGCAAAAATGTCAGAAAAGTCGATCGCTGACGCAAGCACGGGATGCACAAAAGATATAAGCGCTTTATCGAAGGGAGACGCCAAACTGCACATGGGGCAGAAATGAGTGAGAGCATCTGTTGGACGGGTCGGGCTTCGTGCAAGGTCAGAGTGTCTGGGGGAGAGCACACATGGGAGAGGCCGAGTGGAAAACATCAACAGCGAGTGTGTGTCCTCGCTATTAAAGCCGCGGCTCCACATGGGAATTATGATCCATTCAGCACAGATCTAGGAATCAATTGACCGAGGATTTTTATTTTTTTTTTTAATTCTATCCCTCACAAACACTCAACCTTGAAGCCGACTATACGATACGATCAGCGGCACTCTCAGAAAATCAGCTCCAACCGGTGTTTTCCGTCTAACAGCTGTGTAACGTTACCTCCTCGCGCCCCGAGTGAGGCGTCTCGGAATGCAATCGGAGTGATTTTGAATGCTGGTGTCAAACGGGCCAGTTGGAGAGTCTCGGAAATAGCTGCCATTCTTCCTGGATAATGTCTGGGATTTCCAGAGATGGGTGCGATAAGCAGGCGCAGCCCCCGAGGGCGCAGCTTCCCATGTTGATGAGGGATGTCTGAGGGAATGGCGGGGCTCTCTCAAGTTAACAAGTATGCAAATAAAACATCCCGACAGTGACACGCAGAATAAAAGGCGGTTTAAAACAGGCCCACAGCTGTCAGACCTTGAAGTGAACGGGCTGCAGCAGACGACGCCGGCCTCTGGTCCTCTGGCTGAGCAAGGAGAGCATGAAGCTGGTCCTTCTGTAGCTACGCGCCGACGATGTGGTCAGAAGTTGGCATAAACTGCGTGAACGCTTCCAACCTTCCTGCTGTCAGAAGCGCAGGCTGCCGGTGGGGTAATGATGTGGGAAATGTTGTTCTTGGCTCACATTAGACCTGATTAGCACCAACAGTTGTGCTTCACTGTGCAACCTGGAAGTCCTCAAACATTACTGCTGACCAGGTTTGTCCTCTTTTTGGCTACAAGCCTTTTTTTAAAAAAAAAAAAAAAACGCTTTAAAAGGACACGTCCAGCAGGTCAGCCATCGTTGTCCCGCAATAGAAACAGATGTATTGATGTCAGTTGGCCGTTATTACAAAGAAGTGTCACAGAATGAAGCAGAGGTTTTATGGAGATGCTGGAAAAAGTACTTTAGTGGTTTTACATCACATTTACCTTGGTCAGTTCAAGAGCATAGTGGTACATCGTTTGGTAAAATATGGGAAAATGTTGTAGAAACTACATTTATGATTATGCGCAGGGGTTGATCAGTGTGGATGAAATTATTAGAACTAAAGTCGTGACCCGATAATCCGACACTAAATGTGAGCAAGGCTCAAGAATAGCAAGGCTGTCGGATTGTCAAGACGGAGGTCGAGATACAAGGAGGGCTTGATGCTTGAAGGCTCATTTGTTGTTAATGTTCATTGTTTATAGTTGTTATAATAACTAGTGTATTGTTAGAACACTACGCATCGCTGGATTTCACGCCTAATTGACCAGTGCGGGCCCATTGGTTGACATCAAAGAAAGGTAAATCTGTGGGATTGTTCAGTCAGATAATACACCGTTATCCTTATTTGTGACATAAATGTCATGTCAGAGTCAGAATCCAAGGCTGTTGGTATGTTAAGGCTACTTTTTATGGGATCTGTTCGTTTTTCCTAAAAACCTGTCGGATAGAAAGGTTTAGGAGGTCAAGTCATGACTGTATATTAAAGGCATCCTGCTGAGTTTGAACTACTGGTGGTGCTGAAGGGCAAGATTTTTATTTTTTTACACATATGACTGGCTTAGTTTTATAGTTTGTATGCAAAAGTCCAATGGAGAAGACTGCAAGGTAGCAAATATATGGATGTAGATATTGTAGGTTTTGGAAAAATTTTAACCAAGCAAATCTATGTTTATATTATATTTATACTTTTGCAACTTATTCTAGCATTTAATGTCAATATGCTTGGAAACGTTAACAATAAATTTGTGTTGCAATTGATCAGAAAAGGGCTGCAAGGTGGTTCAGTGGTTAGCACCGTTGCCTTGCAGCTAGAAGGTCGCCGGTTTGCGTCCCGGTGAGGACACCCGGGATCTTTCTACGTGGAGTTTGCATGTTCTCCTCGTGCAGCGTGGGTTCTCTACGGGTTCTCCGGCTTCCTTCTACACAGTCTGAAAACATGTTGAGGTTAATTGGTGATTCTAAATTGTCCGTAGGTGTGAATGTGAGTGTGCTTGGTTGTCTGTCTCTAAGTGTAGCCCTGTGATAGACT
>NW_007577996.1:14592-19257 GCF_000690725.1 Stegastes partitus
TTTTATTGGCCAAACTGTAAATACACATCAGAGTGAGAATCAGCTACAGATGATGATGTTTGAGTCCAAACATCTGACAAACTTGGTAAATGCTGAAATTCTATCTTGCAGCTCAAGTGATGAATTCACACAAACACAATCTGGCACCTGACTGACCTTTTACCACACATATGCTAAAGCAGGGTCTTTTATAATCCACATTATTTCATGTATGCACCTGTAAACAGTTTAAACCGTGACAAAGCCACATGATGTACAGATATTTGATAACAATGGACACATAACTGACTTCCTGAGCTTATTAAAAAGAAAGGAAAGAAAACGCTTTTATTCCTGTTTATAGGTTTTTATAGTGTTATAATGTTGTCAAGGCAGCAGCGCGCGACAAAAGTTGATAAAATCTTGTTTTAAAAAAAAAAAAAAAAAATGATGCTCGGTAGATGCAGCATTATCACAGAAGTGCTTCACGGAATGGAGGAGGAAGCGGTTATGGTTGTTATTAAATCAGGAACGGCTTCCCAGATTACCACAAGTGTGCATTGTTTCAAAAAACAAAACAGCACTTACATAAAATGAGTCACATCTGATCTGCGGATCTATAATAATATGTTATTGTTGGGAATTAATAACAACAGTGAGTCATTTGTTTGTTCTGTCGTCACATTTCATTCAGCTGCTTTTGTTCCTTTGTGCTGTTGCTGCTTTTGCTTTTTTTTTTTTTTTTCCCAAGCGCTGCCTCGAAGTTTCAGTCTGACTCCGGGTCACGCTCAACAGCTGAATTGCAGCGCTGGAGCTTTTGTTGGAGAGAATCCGCTGCTCTGCTCAAGGACACTTTGGTGAAATAGATACTTGACTGAGGGACTTCAGTCCTGGTTGTCCAGCTGAACGAGCCGCTCTGTAAAAAAAAAAAATGGCTCTATTGTGTTTTGTGGCAGAAATGGGCTGTTTTCCTTCAACACGCTTTAATTGTGCCGACAGAATTACGGGAATATTTAGAAGCTGCGTCGAAAGGTGCAGCCCACGGCTGTTAAAAGCCGGACAACAAGAGTACATGACACCAGACCGAAACCAATTACACCTCCTCTCGCGGAGATTAAAAAGGGACGGATATGAAATCTTTCATAATGATGACGAGGCGGCTTATGTTTCCATGTAAAACACAGACTCCCTCAGTAAGCAAAACAGCGTGACTCATGCAGTTTGGGAGAGACAGATAGTGTGACAGAACAGGGCTGGAGGCTGTCTTTAATATTGGATGTGTGGCTGAAGCGGCCTAATGGCTTAACACTGGTCTGTTTGGGACGAGAATAGCCCGCTATCTATATGAGCGTGCGGGGGCGTCCGCGTGCTCGTCCCAGTGTTTGAATTGAACCAGTCATTAGAATTTGCATATTTGTTTACAGTCGTGGCTTGAACTTCTAACCTATCACCCAGAAAAGTCAAAAGACGTTTTTTGGGGGGATTAACAGCTTTATTCTCTGAAATGTCACAAGAAAAATAAAAAAAAACTGACATGAGAAGAGAAATGTAATTAGCAACGTGAGATAAGATGTCACGAATCTCGCTTTCATGCAGAATATTCGCATCTCACGGACCTTTAGACAGAAACCTAGACCCCGGTGTGAGGATTGNGCATGCAGAAGTCTTTTCATCAGAGAGAACCATACAGCCTTAAAAGTCCAAATCAACGAGGCGGTCTTCAGGGATTTCAGTAAAGCTGTGTGCATCCTGTGCTCAGAAACTCATCGTGCTCCTCCTGATTTTTTCTAACTTTTTAAAAGCCTGCTGAGTTATAACCAACCGGTTTGCTGCTCACACAAGCCACAGATGTTCCTGTGCTTATTTTGTGAGAGCTCGGTGCTGCTTGTGCAAGATTTAATCAAGGTACTCACATTAGAAGAGGCGTGCATAATTGCACGGGGCTTGATGAGCGTGCACCACATCTCTCAAATTAGGGACTGCAGATGGAACGGTCATACCTTTCACGCCTCGTCCTGCCGCATTCGGGCAGATGTAGGGGCTTCATCAACTAAAATATATACTTTAAGCGTTTGTGAGTGACAGATGGTGGTCAGAAGCGGCACCTGAGCTGACTCAGTGCAGCCTGTGGTTCAGTTCTACCTCCACAAAACGTCAGGAGACGGAGGCAGGATGTGATTTGAGCGGCGGTACACGGTGTAGCTGTAAACTTGTGTGGGTTACATGTTCAGGGTGCTGGTAATTATATTCATCAGTGATACTTCATTCAGTTAAAGTTTCCGTCACATTAACATAATCACAGGATCGTGTTTGCATGGGTTGTGCTGTAGTTATTGAGTTTAATTATTTTTTTAAATCAAATTCAACATTTGAACACAGGAGCTGATTCTTTCATGCTCAACAAAGCTGATGATGTTTATTTATTCACATATTAGACTCATTTTGTCTGTTTTAGTGTCAGGTTTGGTATCAGATATTGATTTAGTTTCAGGTCTGTTTTCCTGATGATGTGCCTCTTTTGAGTTTTAACCAAATTCGAGTCCTTTGGTTTATTCGTTTTAGTCATCAGCTGCATATAAACGATGGACTGTGACGTCAGCCACTGGTTTGTGGACTGTTGTTATAAAGACTTGAGTTTGGAGTTTATCTGTCATCCTCTTGGTCTTTGTAAACCGGATGTCACGGCCGAGCAGAAGATCTGATTGGAGAACCTGAGAACGCTGCACATGATTATACAGGAGCCACCTATCAGTCACACCATAGCCCCGCCCTAAAACATAACCTGCTTCCTCGTCTATTTTCTTTTAATAGTTACCATAATTTACAAAATGAAGATCATACTGTATTATAGGAGACTGAAAACAACAGATTTAAACCATAAAGTCATCAGGAAAATGGTTATCAAGGTGCCAAAACGAGGGAGACGTTAAGTCAGTTATCCATGGACTTCTATACTATCAGATTTGAGGAGTTGCCCCCTGCTGGCCAGTATAAAAATGCAGATGTGAGGGTTCACTTCTTAGACCCAGAGGCTTCGTCCATCTTTTATATGCTGATTATGGTTTTACTCAAAACCTTTTTTTCGTACAGTCTTTGTCGGTTGCCTTTCAGTCTTGAGTTTTTAATTTTTTGAAATGTCTCTCAGTATTTTGAGGCATTTTTTTGGACCTTATTACGTGGTTATAGACTTTGTTCTTGTCTTNCTCATGATAATGTCTTCGAGCTAATAAAAACCCACCATTCAGGCACGTTAACTATATAAAGAATTTCATACAGTATAATATAATAGTTAAGCAGAGCCAGACCCTTCACTGTGTAGAATAGTCCGACTGCATCTCATCAGCGTTATTTTTCTGAAGAGGTAAAGAAATGAACACTCTAGGCATCCTAACCCAGGATACGGCGACTGTGCCACTGCAAAATAATGTTGTGGTGGAATATTTGCATGCAGGGATGTGAGCGCTTTCACTAGAATGGCTAAACCACCTAAAGTACTTAAGCAGGGCCTGACTGCATGATCCAGATCCTTCGCAAAACTTGCCAGATTGGAGGCTGCTGTTTGGAGGTTGTTGTTGTTGTTTTCCATAGTGAATGGGATACATGAGCACCAGAAATTATCCCCAAAGTCTTTAATCTGGGGGAGTCAGACTAATAAAAACACCACACGGACATTTTAACAAGGTAAAAATGTCCCGAACAAAAACAGCACATCACAGACAAGTGGTTCAAAGAGCATCAGACGGTTCAAACCATCACGATTCTCTTTGTTTTTATCGTTGATGACGCTGATGAACGGCTCCAGTTTGACCATTTTGTAAAGACGACATGCCTTTCAAACTCCAGTTTTGGGGTTCGGAGGGTTAATTCATTTACATGCCGTACAAAACCCCCGTTTTCATTCAAAGGTCGGCGTTCTCATTTGCCATCACTGTACAGATTAGAAGAACACACACGCAAACACACACCGACACACACAGCCTTTAGCAGTTGCATTAGGCCTCTGTTTTTCAGACTAAAAGGTTCAGAAAGTGGATCAAAAACAACCCCCGCATATCCTGCTCTTCTATCTCAGTAATGCTACAGGGCCTGTGTGCAAAGTGTAGTAAAAGTCTTCAGCTCTTTTGTGCCGCGTTCATTTAATACATCCTTGGCCCTGCCTTTTCAATTCCCTCTTTTATTATATCTTCCTTAGGTAGTCTTCGGCAAGTTAATACAAGCCGGGTGTCTGCTCCCCTCCTAAATTAAACATATGCTCTTCTCTCTAATCACCCGTTTAAACGGCTCAATTAATTGTCAAATTAATGTTTGGCATTAGTTTTGCTTGCTGGAGTGTTTTTTTTTCTAAGCAGGACGTCGAGTCTCCAGCAGCTCAGCTCTGCAGCCGACTCTGACGTCAGCGTTCGGGGGAGGAAATATAAAATATCCTGCCATGATTTTCTTTGTGTTTGTGTCTCAGACCTTGATTTGAAGCTCCACCGGGATTCTGCTTCTCTCTCGCTCTCTTTATATTTTGACTTTTTCCAGAAAAATAAAAACCCTCATAAATACTTCCCACATATGACTGACTCACGGTTTGATTTTTCACGCTGTTGCTTGTCAGAGACCGTCTGCTGCTTTACATGAGGACAGCAGCTCACTTTAGCTTTTTCCTTTATCATATAACCTCGTGGCTGTTTTCCTCCTGCT
>NW_007577996.1:20152-48769 GCF_000690725.1 Stegastes partitus
CTAAACATTACATTTCAGACAGCTTTACATATGCTGACTAACTGGTTAAACTACTTCCTCATTTGTTTTTTTCCAGCTTATGAGATGTGTGTTAAAATGAGAAAAAAGCCACTAAAACACAGTGTAATCCTCTTTGTTTCCACTCGTGTGAGTTGGAGGCGAGAACTCCTACACAGAGTTCTTGAAAGTTGGTTCTTAGAAAAATGCCTCTTTATTTTCCCACCACTTCTCTCTCACATTTACGTCGATATCACAAAGACATCTGACCCCAGACCATCGTAGTGCAACCTCAGAGTCCTAACATTATGTTCCTGTACAACTAAACTGTATTCTTGGTTTTAATGGAGGAAACACATTTTCTCCCTGTAAGGTAGTATTGTAATGTCGTAGGAAAGGTTTTCAAAGAGCCACAAAGTTTGGAGGTTGGATGGATGCTGGTGGTGGTGGCATGACTCTGACTTAGACCCAAGAAACTGGGGTTTGTGACCCATGTGGGACCATTTTCACTCTCTGTTCGGGTCGGTTTAGACACCAACACTACTTGGTTACCTTTACGAAGGCGTCATGGTTTGGGTGCAACCCTTCTACAACACGTTTGAAGCTGAAACTGTGAACTGTATCGTCACTTCTATGTATAGAAATTCTACCCCACATGAATGTGATAACAACCACCTTTAATGCTCATGTAGAGGCAGTGCAAGTGTTAGGACAGGAAATATGTGATTTATTTAGGAGTCAGAGCTGTTTCTGTTCCACATGGAGGAGTGGTTTATTTCATATCTCTTGATTTCTTTGGCTTAAACTTTAACAGAAATCGTTGCATTTTGTTTGTTTGTTTGTTTTTAATGGTACCTTTGTAGCTGTTCTATCATGAGGAGGAGGACAACAGTTTTTTGGGGAAAATGTCAGAAGCACTCGGTTTGCTGTCAGCTGGCTGGAGGGCCCGTTCAGCGTCACTGTCCATTCAGACTGACAGCAGACTGCAGGCTGAGCTCAGGACAACCAGAAACAACAAAGTCACTGCAGCTCACAGTCTGTGAGCAGAACGTGTGTTATCTGACTGCAGAGTGACGGTTTGCAGGTGAATTTAACCCTAAATGTGCTGCAGCTAATTAGCGGACGAGCCTCCAACCTGATATGAGCAGCGAACTTTTCCTGGTGACTCCTTCAACAGATTAAGGTGCAGATGTTGGATAAGAAGGAGACTTTAGCAGGAAAGTTAATGTGAGTTGTTGTTCAAGGTCTGGTCTTTGTGTAGCAGCCGTCTGACTCAGTGTGATTGTTCCTATGATACCTGACTGCTTCATTCAGTGGTTTGATTGTGTCTACTGGGTCTAATATCTGGTATCGTCGACATCAAAGGTACAAGCTGATAAAAATTACAAAAGAAGATGACTTCCAATTTTAGGAAGAGACATCCAATCATTGAATGTGTGTCATGTGAGCAGCTAAACGCAGATCAGAACAATCTCCTGCTTAAAGGGTCACAATCCTGAAATGAATCAATATTTGGTCGTAGCAGTGTGACCAGGGCTGGTGTTGGTTAAAACGTCAGTCAGTGGGCAACAGAAATAAATATTAATGTATGTTTTTATTGAAGTGTTTTCGCAAGGAAACTGTCTTTAAGGTCCTAAGTGTACGTGGTTTCTGTGTTTTGTTTTTTTTTTGTTTGTTTGTTTTAAAACAGAATCGATGCTGTTGCTAATCACTGACATATCCCAGACTGTGACAACAAAAAAGTTTATTTTTTTAAATCACTAAACATTTATTATATGAAAATAAGTATTTTTTGTGTTTTTTGTTGTTTTTTTTTAAATAAAAAAATAACAGTGGCAACATGTAAACAAAGCAGTAATTAAAGGATGAAAATCCTGAAAATTAATGATGTTTGCTAAAAAATATATAACAATATTAATATAGATTGTTATTGCAGTATATTTTGGTGTTAAGGTCCTTAGTGCAAGTGCTTTTTGTAAAAACACATTATTATTATCATTATCATTATTTTTATTATTATTATCTGACACTATCCAAATTTAAAAAAAAATAGAAAATCCCCTTGGTATTTTTTTTTTTTATACATTTTTTTATTTTTTTATATTAAATAAAAAATTGCATCATGTAAACAAAGCAGCATTTAAAAGGTTAAAACCCTAAAAATGAAGGAGTGTTTAGTATTTGTTATTTATTTATTTAGTAGATATGATGCAGACTCATGATGGTTAAAGAAAAGAAATCACTCGGTCAAGTGGAAAATAGTATTTATATATAATATTCTTAAGTGAACATTTTTGTCTTTAAGGGCCTTTGTGTAACAAACAAGAGCTGAATCTATTCATTTTTAAAAATTGGTTTTAAATCCATTTTTTTAATAAAATACAGCCGCTCTGACGCAGCATTTTATTCTATATTTACAGAGCAGATGTGCTTCAGTGCACAAAATGAACTGAACAAAAATAAAAAAATAAACCATGTCCTTGAATGTCAGCTTTAAATTACCTGTCGTGTCATTTAGTCATAAACTAAGAGCAGGTGAAGAGAGAAAGAAGAGAACTCACTTCATTGTTCTGGAGTCAACAAAGAGAAAATTAAACGGCGCTTCTTAAAGGCTTCGGCTTCATTGTTAAGAGAATAGCTGTTTTCATTAAACAGTGGGAGCACCGCGTCGCATTGGTACAAAAAGAAAATGTTCATCAAGTCTTTCAGCTGTTTAATGACATAGAAGTGAAGTGCTTTAGTTTCCCGTTAAACTTTCTGACCAGGAGTCGAGCTGCTCCGGTAGAAGATCACAACAATGGACCCGCTCCAGGTCGGCGTTCTGGTGGCGGTGGCCCGGCGCCGTGTGGCTTACCGCAGAATTTAGCAACCATTAGCCTTATTAGCTGCACCTGCGCGCTTCCTTTTGTGACGGATGTGTCAAAACGTTTGCTGGGAGGACAGCTTGTTGTTTGGTTTTGTGTGATTTACGGCTTTTCCTCAACAAACCCTCGTTGGAGAAATTACAGCCCCTAAGATGTGCCCTGCATACTTTTATTTGAAATCATTATTGTTGACTGTTTTAACCTCATCTTGTGTTAAATAAACTGCGTCGACATGCAGGATGCCTCAAAATAAAGCAGAGATGAGTAATATCCAGCAGCGGCAGCACTCGTCATCTTCTTTTCCTTCTTCTGGCTTTGTTCTCATTGTCTTCTCGGCCCATTTTTCGACTGTACATCTTCAAAAACAAGTCCACAAGTGGCTCGTATATCATCCTAGGTGCTGTCATCAGCCGTCCCACTGTTCAATCTAATGTGATTTCAATCAGGACTCAAGCTGACTGAAGTTCCCTTTTATTGTCCTACGTATGAAAAAAAACAACAATGAAGTGACTGCTGGCACGACTAATCTTCTTCGATCTTTCCCTGTGAGTGTGTGCGACATGCATACACGACAGTCTGCACACAACAACCATGACCAGAGTGTTGGTGTGAGTTCACATTTCAAACAGTGTGTGTTTGTGTCGCCGCCTCTGCAGCCTTTTGCATTCATGGCCGGTGGTCGAATCTAATTTAGTTCCAGTATTTTGATTTTAATCATTTGAAAAATAGATGTTTTTTTGAGCCCCCCGCCGAACCCGTGTTTGAGATCAATGTTAATATTTTTTTCTGCTGTTCTTGCTGTCAGCGCTGTAATAAAGTGCTTTGTTTCTCTGTTGTCGTAGCGTGCTCGGTGGGAGGGGGGTTGACCTGATCGTCTCTTTATTCTTTTCATTTCTAGCTTTTAAAGGCGGATAAAGGCAGGAAGTGTTAACATGTGGTTAAAGTGTGATCTGGTATTGGTTCAGTGGAGGAAACAATGAATCTGAAACTGTTTATTTATGGTTCCTCTTGAAATTTTGCAGGAAAATCCAAAATAAAAGCAACATGTGGCTCTAGATTCTTAGTTTTAAATGCATTAATCTGAGTTCTTGTGAATGTGCGTGAGGAGGAAGTGAAGCAGTAAACTGTTGGCAGATCAATTTTTGTGTTTGTTTAGCACATTGTTTGTGTGTTGGGTTACCAAACGGTCATCTTTAAACACAGCAGGTATACATACTGTTTCAGCTTTACGCAGAAACATCCCGGGTGTCCTCACCGTGAAGCGAACCAGTGACCTTCTAGCTGCGAGGCAACAATGCTAACCACTGATCCACCTTGCAGCCCCCTCCACAAACAGATTGACAAACAAAAAAAGCTACTGGAAACTACAAAATATTGGTCCCCGCATTGCTGATGATAACTAAAGAAAAGAAAAACATCCCATCTCTATGTCAAAGTCTTTCAACAATACAGATGTCGCCTCAACCACCTGCAGGACAAGTTTATTTTATTACTTGTTGGTTTAACTGTTGTGTGTTTGTAGCTGCAGTGGCCTCTTATAGCAAATTTGGTCACATGGCAGCGACTGGTAAGAAGAAGAAAAGTCCAAATTTAAAAGGTAGATAGTAACGCCCTCAGGTTTTGCTCAGAGTCGGCTTTACTTATTCTGTGTTGAGCACTGTTCTACTGCTGTGGTCATGTCACACTTGTTGCTTTTTCATGTGAAAAGTTCTGATTTTAGAAGCGGTTCTATTCCCACATTTCCACCAGTTTGTAGCAGAACCGTTGTTCCACTATAACAATGGAACACATTTGTATGTTTTAATATACTCTTACAGTGGATCAAGGTCAGGGGAAACCAAACTAGACAGCAGCCCTAGCATTGTTTATCTGCTGTCTTATTTCCAACTGTAGTTTTTCCTTCCAGATTAGATTAACCCACTGATGACATTGTCTCGGTTCGTGCTTCAGGTCCGACTATTTTATGTTTTATTTAACGGAGCCAACTTTTCCAGTTCTGAACCTTCTCTTTTATTTAGTTCTTTCTTTTGATAGCGACACACTGAAAGGTTTAAACTTGGGTTTGCAAACCAGGATTGAACTGATTCTACGTTGGCAGAAACACACCAAGTATCATTTCTCCATTGGTGCTCGAGAATTTAGGAATTTCTCTTTTTTAGTGTCTGAGTTTCTTCAAAACGTGCGATGAGCTCGTGAGGACGACAGTCGGACGATTTCAACACACTCACATGTCAGCTGTCGAAGGGATGTTGACGCTCGCTTGTTGTAAACGGGAATCTGAACGACGCTGACGTATCGTCTCTCACACTCTGTCCTCTGTTTTTCCTCAAGGTGCCAGTGGAGACTAGAGAGATGAAGACTTTATCCCTGCTCTTCATCCTCCTCCTCCTCCTCACCTCGGGAGCCTGTGACGACGTCAAGTACATCTCCAAGAGGAACTCAGGTAGGATGAAGAGCCTCGCTTGTTTGTTGTTGCTGGAAAAAGAAGCTTTTTCTCTCCTTGAAAGTTCCCAGGCTTTCTTTCTCTTTTTTTTTTAATCATTATTTTTGGAGCTTTCTGTCGACTTACTGATACTCCCTTTGTTTTTCTGTCTTTGTTTCACTGCCATTCTTTCTCATTGCTCTTCTGTCTTCTCTCAATAATGCTACCTCTTGTCTTTTTCTCATTCCACTCCTCCTCGTTCTTCCCTTCTTGCTGTCAAATACTCTCTCTCTGATTTTCCCGAGCAATCTTCCTCTGCTCTCGTCCCTTCTGATGCGCTGGCGTCTCTTAACTCGATGCAATGGATATGCGCTTCTACTTTGCTCCAGCCACGTTCTCTTTCTTTCTTTTCTTCACAATCACCACCTCTGCTTTTCTCAGATAACACTCCTCTCCAAACTCTATCTCGGAGCTCAGATGGCTGTCTCTCTCCATTTCCATGCCTCTCCTTTTTCTTTTTTTTGCTGCTGAGGGGGTGTAATGATCGGCCCGTCTGACTGTTGCTGCTGTCATTGTTGCAGCCGCTGTGCTCATTTGTGTATCAGCGGGCCAGCTGATGACAGATCTGCTGATGGTCTTTTATTCATAATCGATTTGTTGTGTCTCGCTGATCGGCTTGACGGAGAGAGTTTGATTGGGCTATTGATGTATGGGGTCTCGGTAGCGCTTTGTGTGACACTGTACAGCCAGCACGTGTGATGTGGCGGTGCGCCGTACATCCTCTGTGCCGCCTTTGTGTTTGAATAAAACATCTGATCTGCAGTTTTACAATCCGTAATTATGAATATTACCAACAGCATCTGTAATTTTATTGTCACACACCCCTGCCAGGGCCTGAAAATGATAAAAACACAGAAAATTACTTAGCGATTTTTAGCAAACTCAGGTCATCTAATTATAACAATCCAGTTAGAATTGATTCCCCCCGTAATGTAATACCATCTCGCCGTGGCGCCTGCTCATAAGTGAAAGTGTCGGTCCTGGTGGTTTAATCGAGGGAATTTGAGGGCAACCATAACAATCCTTTAGGGATTCTTTGTAATTACACACACTCAGCATCTCAGGATTGCATTACGGCGCCTCGTGCAGCTCTGGGAAGACGTCGAGGTTCGTGTCTCCTGGCTGATGGGATGCCGCATGATCAAACTAATTAGAAAAAAAATACATACTTTTCTTTCCTGTTTCACGTCAGAATTTATGTTTTTTTCTTGTGTTCTTTATGAGACTTAGCTGGAAGAAGACAAAGGCACATATTTCAGTAATTTAGCTGCATTTGAATCACTTTTAAATTCATCTGGTAGGATGATTTTGAGCGTTCAACTTATTTCCGAAACTCCAAAACATCCCTCTAAGAGTTTCGGTTACTTCAGGATACTGATGCTCCTCATGTCTGTGTAGTAAGTCTGTAGCTGGAGCCAGCAGCTGGTTAGCTTAGCATAGCTTAGCGCGGCATTAAGAATGGAAATTGGAGGGAAAGAATTAGTCTGGCTCTGAGTGACACAATCCGTTTGGTAGCAGAGACTCAATGAAGCTATGACTCAGAAATTAACCCTCCCTGCAAAATAGACAACTTAAGTTTTTACATTTTGGTTTTGCATGGTTGAAAGAAATGGGATTGTAGTGGATGTATTATAGGAACTAGATATTTAACAAATGTCTGTGGTTGCACATGGATTTCAGGGTTTCTCCTGCTGACTCTGTCTGTATTTTATATATGGAGCATTTCACAAATATAAAACCTTTATTATTATTCTCCCTCGCCGAGGCATACATTGACATCTGCAGCCACCAAGGACGCATAGATTTTTTTTTGTCCCTTGGAGTCCAATTGGAGGACTCGGTTCCACACATGTGCAGTAAGTTGTGTCTATATGTTCAGTGCATGCACAGCGCTGCAGGGCACTAGTTATTGCCCTTATAGCGCAATTACTGCACGGACTGATGATATGGAAAGTATAAAACTGGCCCTAATGGTTCAAAATAAGTAAGAAATAATCAGCCTTTTTTTTATCGGTCCAGGAGTTCTGTCAAAAAAATCACAGAAGCCTCTTGTATAATGGTCGTCTACAGAGAAGCTAAGTGCCGTCACTGCATCTAACTGTTTGCAGTCTTTGTGCTAAGCTATGCTAACTATCAACACATTTTCCAGGCATTACTGATCGTATCAATCACCTCATCTCCTTAACAAGTCAAAGGACTTCCCAAGACGTCAGCTTTAACACCTGATGATCGTCGCTGATCCACACGCGACCCTTTAAAGTCGTTTCTTCTCGTTGTTTTTTGCCGCAGTCATATAGTTCAAAGTGATGCAGCTAAAAGCAAATATGAGGAGAGAGATGCAACAAAGGACCGACTTGAACCAGGGACGTTGCGGCGATGCGCCTCGTCCATCCCGTTATCAGAGTGCCCCGATCATGAATAATTAACGCTACAGAGAAACACTCCAAAAAGTTTTTAGAGTCAAGTTTTTTTAGGGGCTTTAATATTTCACAGAGGAAACAAAAAAAAACCTCAAAAAGCAGAAACATTTTAGCAAATTTATGATAATTCATGTAGGAGTGAGACGCTTGTAGGGAAATCCTGCTCGTCATTCACCTCTCTCTGAAACAAGGTCAAACGCCGGGGTCATCTACAGACAGATTCATCGATTGGGTGAAAGTCACATTTGCCAGAATCGTCCAGGTCACGCTCAAGTTGTCGACATGAATAACACGCTGACTAACGTCCAAGCTGCACTTATATGACATGAAAACGGGATTAAACTAACAAACAGACGTAAAAAAAACAACAGGATTTAGTTGTATTGTGCTTGGTGAGGGTGGGCTTCATCGTTCAGCCTCAGCTTTCACCTTTCTTTCCCGTGCACGTCTGCGTGTCTGGCTCTTCACTGACTGTGTGTGGGTGAGCTGGTGGGAGTTTCGGTTCGGCGTTCGGCGTCCGTGTGCGCTCGTACGCCGGCGGGCGAACCTGCATGTGCGAACGCTTCTCTGCCATATTGAACAGTGACTGTGTGTGTGTGTGGGAGCTGCACATATCCAGGTTTTGAGAGTACGTATGTGTGAACTCCCTGAGTGCCGCTTCAGTGTATTCTCTGTGGACGTGTGTGTGTGTGTGTGTGTGTGTGTGTGTGTGTGTGTGTGTGTGTGTGTGTGTGTGGGAGAGGTGTGCGCAGAGCAATTATGTGATCAGAGCAGAGCCAAGCGGACATTTATGTGGGCGAGCGCTACAGTCGGCCAAAGATAGGCTGTTAGATCTTTTCTCTCTCGCTTGCTTCTGTGTGTGTGTGTGTGTGTGTGTGTGTCTCTGTGTGTGTGTGTGTGTGTGTGTAGCTGGACAGCGCATGAATAGGAACTAGCATTTCCTTGTGTCGGTCTCCCCGCTGTGCTGCGTTGCTTTGATGCAGCACCTGCTGCAGCTAAAGGGGACAAATTGTGATGAGACAGAGCAGAGAGCAGGGTGGTGGAATGTGATCAGACGCTTTGAAGTGTTTTTGTATAGTTCAAGATGCAGATGATAAATATTAACTATGGAAAAGCAGAAGTGCAGGTTGATGCTGTCTGATTCCTGGAGGGCAGCGGTCGGCAACCTTAAACACTCAAAGGGCCATTTGGACCCGTTTCCCAAAAAAAAAAAAACACTCGAAACCAACGAAAAGAAAAAAAAAAAAAACAGAAAACATCGTTACCACCAGGATACGAAGAAAAAAACAACAAAAGGGTGCAGCACTGAAAAAAACAAACAACTGAAAAAAAAAAAACAAAACATTACTGCAACAAAAAAAACATGAACAACAACAACAACAAAAAAAAAAAAAAAGACGCGAAGGTGAACGTTAAATAAAAAAAAAAAAATACATATCAATTACAATGACACTTATAAAAAAAAAAGAAAAACCTAAACTGAAAACATCCACCAAAAGAAAAATGCCGTCTGGTTGTCCTGCTGACTGCAGCTGGGACTGCTGACCAGACTGCTGACCGCCTGTGAGTGCTTTGGGACGGGAGGAGCTCACGGCAGCACTGCTGCTCGTTGAGGACAGTAACGATATGTGTTTTTACATCAGAGCCTCCAAAACACCAGAAAGAGTCGCTAGATTTGTTGCTAGTCAAAAAAAAGTCACCAAGAGGATTTGGAAAGTCGCCAGATTTAGCGAGAAAGTCACCAAGCGTGGCGGCGGATGTCGCACATTGGCGTTTGTGACGCATATTTTGAGCAACAAAAAAATAAAGCACGTTCACAAAAATCTCCAAATTTAGAATTACATTTTAAAAACTAACAAGCTAAAATAAAACAAATTTAAACTAAAATACTCATTATTTATTTTCCAAGGCCACAAGGCGCCGCAGCAGAGGGATGAAAGAGCCGCGGGTTGCCGACCCCTGCCATAGGCGGAATCCTCACCTGCCTCCGTCACTTGCCGCACATCATCAACCCTCGTGACGATCGCGTCCAGGCCTCGCTTCGACAGCACTCGAGCACCGTTGATATTTGCTGACAAGGAGATTTTTCACACTATTTACAGAACGAGAGTTTGATGGGCATCTCTGTGCCAGCTGAGAGTGCACAAACATGTTGGCAAGCATCCATCTTGGCAGCTCGGAGCGGAAGCGGCGTTATGAAGAATGCATATTACAACGCATTGTAAACGAGTTACAGCATCAAGTATACATAGAGGCGGATGCATTATGGAGCAATCTGCGTCGGGAGAGTGCCGCGATTCAAAAAGCGAGGTCAGAGTAGAAACTAATGGAGTAATTATGTGTACAAAGCAGAAACCTACGTACGTGAGGTCGCTGACGGCCCTTCACTTAAGGAATAATAAAGCATCTGTTAAAATCATACAGTCTGCAACCTTTTTCAGATTCAAAATAATAATAATTCTGTGATATATTTTCATGTTTCTGCAGTCTTATTCTGCACACAGCCAGCTGGAACTCCTCACACAGTGGCAACTACCGAAGCCTAAATTAGTCAGCACAGTAATCCCTGATCAGAGCCACTTGCTCATGGTTATTGCAGCACGGATATTCCACGAAGCGCACACTGCTCCACTGTTTTGAGGTCAAGCGTGGATGAATCGATGAGACTTTTCCAGGATTTTTGTCTAGAGAAAAACAAGCAAGAGGGGCAGTCACAGCAGCTCAGTTGTTTTGAGATCTTCTGCGTGCCAAAGTTGGAATTTGATCTGGAAAACTATCTGTGGATGTTAATAGGAGCTGAGTCTAGGCAGCTGAGCGAACTATATGACATGTCATCATTAAGTCAAGTTCTTTTATTGGATGTATTTTTACCGTTGAGATGTCATTGTTCATGAAAAACTAATTCCTCACCATCAGCTGCTCCAGGTACATATTCATTTGCAGAACTGGTGTCATCAAAGAAGATGCTGCTCTGGACGAAGCCTGTAACCAGATGACATCATGTTACTGTGACAGAAAAGGCTGATTCATGCTTATCACATGTGTCTGCAAGGATCTGTGTGATGTAAATACAGTCTTCTGTGGACAAACATGAGCAACTCAGAATTTGTGACTTCGTACGACCAGGATAACAAACGAGGCTCAAAACTGATTCTTGGAAGGAGATTCTCCATCATCCACGCCTTTGTCACTTAAAAGCCTTGTGATTCAGTTACTTCCAAACTTGGGAGGCCTTTTGATTTGTACATACTTTGCAGCAACTCTGCTTTTTTAAGTTTTAAATTCTCCAGAAGTCTTCTCTTGGCAGATGTCAGGAATAACTACTAACACTTTGCTGTAGTCTGATCTATAACCAGCTGTTATATCCTGTAAAAAAGTGTCAAATCGCAGCTTTTCAGACCCATCCATGAGAGCCCTGTGTGTGGTTTTTGTATTCAACGTGAGGGGCAGTGCAGCCGTAGCAGACCTGTTGTATTTTGTATAGAGTCACTTGCACGTCTGCGACTGGCTTCCACAGTCCACATGGGTCAGTCCACCTGGATCTAGAAACCAAAACCTTAAATTTGTGTCGTCACTGCGTCTGAGATAAGACATCGTACCACTGAGGCGACACGGCCGCCATGAAGCCAAATAGTATTACGACATAATAATACTGTTTTCAGACAAGAACATAAAAGTCATCATTATTTGACTCCAGAACATTGTTATCGACATCGTGTGAGGCGTCGAGTGATTAACTGAGAAAAATAAATAGATTATATGCGGGTTATTGTGGAGTCTTGAGTCACTTATAATCCAAGGTATGCATTAAAGGTTTTATAATCATTCCCTTTGTGTTTTCTCGAGCCTTTCACACTCTTAGAATGCAAATTATTCAGCGATAGAGACTCGATGCATCTCACTTCATGCTGCATTGTACATTCAATATATCATTTGGCGTCTTTTTTTCCCTCCAGCTCCTCAGTCATGTCAGCGTCTGATCATTACAATTCAGTCTGTTCTTATTTAACTGAAAGACTATGCTGTAAAAATCAAGAAAAGTGCAGTATGAGGAGGCACTAACACGAAACTAGGAGCAAAGTGTGGTTAAACAGATGAAGTCTACCATAAATGAGGCAACTTTTCCTACACTGGAGTCAAACCATATGAGAAAAAAGCTCATGTACAGACCAACAATCACAAAATCTGCATAAAGATAATCACTATTACCTCCACAACTAGTTTACAATAACTAAAGAGTCAGTCAGAAGAAGGCTGTGGAGTGAAAACAACTGAAGATGAATTTTTACAGACTCCTGTTGTGTAAAATTCCTCTTTACTCTTATGTGTTTTTATTTTAAAATGCTTTCGTGTTGTATTGTTGGCTTTGTAGCCGCATGATAAGTACATTATGCGGTTCGTATATTTAGAAAAATTGCACATAAAACCAAAAACCTTTAGTTTTTGTGCATTTTGATGCATCGGTTACATTTGTGTTTCCTTCACACCTACCAGTTCTTACAATATCTCACTTTTCCACCTGACTGTGCTATTTTTTGTTTTTTTGTGCACCTCCATTTGCAAAAAGCAGCCCAGCAGACACAGTAAAGTACAAACCACCGTGCAGCTAACAGTGTTAAAGTAGCTGCACACGGGCAGAAGAGTTTCCTACATTAGCTCATTGCGCTGAAAGTGCTAATGAGCTCGACGGTTGCAACACAAGCACGACAACAGCGCTGGAAATAATGCCTGCAAGTCTCTCAGGCGCATTTCTGCATATCTACGCTCACACATTCACACATGTTGGCCGCATTCAGGCGTCTCACGTCTTTGCACACACAGCTGCAGAGGCACTGACGACACATGTACGTACTCACACGTATGTTTTAACGTGTTTGTGGCGATGCTGGCAATTAGTTCACACGTCGCCCTGTCTCCGTCGTCCCTCTCTTCGTACTGGTCTGCTGGTCATCAGACCTTATTGGTTTTTTTTCCAGACAAAACCAATAGATGAACCCAGATGGCGAGCAGAAAGATAATACCGGCTCTTATCTAGATCCCTGCTGGTCTGATCGAACAAAACAGGGACGGAGAGACAAACAAATACAGCATGAAGATAATTCTCCTCTGTACATGTAAGAGACGAGTCATCTTCCTCTTTTAGGAGTTATATGTATTCCAATGTGCTAAAATTGGTAAGAAACATGGAAACCATCCGCCTAACTTTATAAGCAGCTGGACTCCACAGACCTCTGAAGTTCTTCCATTAACTGGAAGTTGGATTAAGAGCGTTTAAACCCTGTAGTTTGCAAGGTGGAACCTCCATGAATCGGACTCTGTGTTTGAGATCTGGCAAAATCAGCTTCAACTGTTTATCATATTCCTCAGACTATTAGATTAGATTAGATTAGATTAGATTAGATTAGATTAGTTTATTTAAAAGGGGACAGCGCAATTTCATAAAACACATGATTACACATGGTTAAAAAAGCCAGAATTAGCCAGAAGGCTGGTTTTCATCTGTAGTCCCCTGGCCATGATGTGAAAAGGGCAGTAAAACTACAATTTAAAAAAGCTCAAATGTATTGAAATGCATATTTTTTTTTTTTTTTTTTGGTAGGTAAATCCTTATTAAAAATCTTTTTCACTCATCCAAGTCTTTATAAATACATGATTAAAAAGCAAATCTTAAATTACAACTGTGACGCTTCTTTCTGGTGCAGGATGCAAGTGTGAGAACCATGTTTGCACTCTGGCAGGGAGGATTTACCTGCTAAAAAATGTCACTGCAGTCTAAGAATACCGCCGCCATGAAGGGCTGTACGTGGTCTGCAGCCATGTTCAGGTAGATGGTGTCAAAGCAACATCCTCATAAATGCAGAACCTTCCCAGTTTCAGAGCATCACCAAAATGTGAGCTGCTATTGCAACAAGATAATCAACGTGATTCACTTTGCATGTCAGTGGTTTTAATGTTGTGCCTGATTGGTGCTTTGTGCCAGAAATCCTTTTCATCAGGTGTGTTACACTTTGTTTATCACCGTTGTTTCCTGTCTGCCTTTCTTCTTTATCTTAACGGCCGTGTGGCCGGCCTTCACACGATGTGCTGATACAGATGTTTTCTAAACGTTTGTATGTGTGCACCAGGGTGACTAAACGCCCTTCTGTGGATGTATGTATGTATGTACGCATGTGTGTGTGTAAAGGGGTTTGTCTCCTTGTGTGCGATTTCTGACGCAGCGAAAAACCTGAGCTCAAACGGCGATTAGATCACGGCGAGATCTAATCGCAAATTAACGCCTTAGCATGCAAAGCAGAGCGAAGATAAGAGAGTCTAGTGTTTGGTGTGTATGTTTGTGTGATGTAAAGAGAAAGAGGGATAGTGTGTGATGCATCTGCATTGTACGCAAGAAACAGAAGGGCACAACACACACACACACACACACACACACACACACACCGTCTCTCTATCTAAGTGCACACTGCAGCTGATTTTGCATTAGAAAGCATCTGAAGTTGAGCAGATTTTCAACTTCTGATGCAGACACATTTTCCACAGTAAAACGTCGACGCACTCGGTTTTCACGCTTGGCTGTGATCGACTTTGCTGCACAATGAACATGAACGTCAGACTCTGTGAAACAAAATGAAAAACCTACATTAAGTTAAATACCAAGCTAAATGGTAACGGTACCACTTTCTGATACGGTGACATATATAAATAGTCTATGAGCTGGAATGAATAGATTTATTAATAAAACATATTCAAATAGTTCAGCTGTAATTAAAGATATGGACAATAGTCATTAATAATAGCGGCCAGAAAGTCCTGGAGCTACTCCATGTGAACACTGACCACTAATGACAGGTATTTCCATAATGAACAAACCATCATCGTGGTTCTGATATTCCCACAATCCAGACAGTCTCCTCTATAATGAAAATATACAGTCATGACTTGATAATCCAACACTGAATGTAAAACCTTCTTGTTTGTTGGATAGCAAGGCTGTTGGAGGTGGAGATACAAGGAGGGCTTGATGCTTGAATGGCCACTTCCACCCCGGGGGGGCGCTCTGATGGGGTGGAAGTGACCGGAACGCACAGGCAGTACTTGGCTGCTGATGCCAGTTTAGTTAGCGGTCACAGTTTCTATTTCTACCACCGGTGGCGGCGGCGGCGGCGGCAGAGGGTTGGGGGATAGAACACCACCAGAACCATGGCTATTACGTTGTAAATGTGCTGGCTCTGGTTGGACAACTACTTTACAAAAAAAAACTTTAAAATCACAAGATACGCTCCACTGTTACCATCCATGTTTACTTCCACTGAGCACGCTCGCTGCGTGTCACGTCGTCGTGTCCTCTTCTGCACATGCGGGACACTTTTGGGTCGTATGAAGTTCACACAGCAGATCACATACAAGTCGTATTTAACTGGAAACGTGAAGGAACTCACAAAAAAATCAGATTTCACAAAAAAATCCAAATTGAGCATCAAGTCCTGCAGTCTGAACGAAGCCAATCTGTGGGATTGTTCAGTCAGATAATACGCTGTTATTCTTATTTGTGACATAAAATGTCATGCTGGAGTCAGAATCCAAGGCTGTCGGTATGTTAAGGCTGTTTTTAATGGGTTCCATTTGTTTTTCCTAAAACCCTGTCGGATAGCAAGGTTTAGGATTGTTAAGGGTCAGATTATCGAGTCACGACTATATATTGACTGTCAACTCTTTATGATGAGATACATGTAAAAACAAAAAGACTTTTTCCTTGATATAAAGGCTAATACAAGAAAAATGCTCTGTTCTGAAAAACAGAAACACAATACAGGATGGATGACTAGTCTTCATAATGACCAAGATAAGAGCTTGACTAAGTGAAATTATCCTGAAAACAGCATTAATAGAAGTTAACCCATCACACATAAATATCTATCAACAAAAACAACAAACAGCTAAAAGGTTAACAGCACAGGAGAAAGTACAAGAACACAAAAGGAGCATCCTGTTCTGGAGACCTGGGATGACTTCATCTTCCTCTGACTGCTGGTTTTAGGAGCAATGCGATTTTCATTGCCACTGCACTTGTGTTGCTCAGCGTGCTGAGGGCAAAAAGCCAAATGACTTATTCACCATTCTGGAGAATGCAGACAGCGACAGAGAACAAGAAAAATAGAGCAGGGAATGAGAGATATTCAACATTTATAAGCTCTTATTGTACTACAGCAGCTGGAGAGAGTCACAGAGACAGTTTGGGTTTGCTTTGGCTGCCGAGCGGTGCAGGTGAGTGATGTAACAAACGAGTTACATCATGATGCATTTGCTCAGTCACTCTCAGTTTACTGTTTTCAGACACCTAAATGTGCAAATATTTGCTAATTGGCTGGAGTATAGATAATATGACTGTCAGAAGTAATGACTCGTAGGTTTAATAGTCTACATTTTCCGCGTTTGCAGACTCCTTCTACAGCTCCGCACATTGTATTGTGCTTAAATGAAAAGAACTGACATCACAGCCTGAATGTCTGCTTCCTCCAAGAGACTAATGAGCAGCAAGAAACGAGCAGCGGCAGCAGCTCATTTCCACTGTGATCTGGCAAACGGGGCTGAGCGTCGTCTGGATGTGATATAATGTGGTGGTATTTTGTAGACATTGTCAAAGTTTTTGCTGAACTCTTTGCCAAACTCGGCTGCGGGGTTCAGGGGTGACAAGCCAGCGGTGAACTGTGTTGTCAAAGGCGTACGTAATTGCTGGTTTGCAGGTTTTTCTTGGTTTTGCCTTATGTGTAAATATCAAACACTGTATTTACACTGTATGCAGTGAAGCAAATGCATTCAAGGAGCATAAAAAACGGACTGAAATCTGACTGATAAACCAGTCCTGCTAGGGTAATCCTAAAGTGGTTCTTCTTCTACAAGTAACTACGTCAACACACTGTCTGTAGAAGCTGAAATCAGGAGACAGAAGAGATCATTCTTGTTGTTTTGGTGTTTTCAGCAGTTGCCCAATAGCTGCAGGTGCATCAACCTCTTGACTGGAGCAGGACAGATCCTTGGTAAACCAAGACGGTTGTAATCAGATTACTAGTGCACACAAAGAACATGCATGTAAGTGTAAATGCAATTGTCTTAGATGTTAGTTTTCAACTGGATTTGAGACACTTTAGATGACAGCAGTAAATGGGACATTAGTGAGCACTGAGCTTGGTAGATTTTATATTGTAATGTAAATATGGACCTGTGTTAGTGTTTAACAAAACAAAAAAGTCTATAAAAAACTGATATTTGGCAGAAATAGGCCTTTGTTTCACATGACTGGAGATCCTTTTCTTGTTGGATGAAGTCCTCAAAACCTCGACTGAAGTCCAAGTACTGATATAATCATGTAAAAACATTCCCTTATAATTGTTTCTTGGCTGTGTGAAATATTTTAACCTATTAACTCGTCCTACTTTGAGTTGACTAAAATGTAATAAAAGGTCCCAAACAAGAAACAACTTTTTTATCCCAACCCAAAAATGTACATGACAACAGATTAAATATTTACGGCTGTTTTTAAAGTCAATGTTGCTCACTGAAATTAATTTTAATGGAAGTGGAAGTATTAAAACATGGAAATACTCGAGTACAACATTGTATTTAAGTACAATAATGAAATAAATGTACTTAGTTACCCACTAAAACAGTGGTGGAAATGACTTAATTTTGCAAACTTAAGGCTGTAAACATGGAGTCAGCACCAGGGTCCCATGTTGGAATACATTTGGAAGTAAAGACAGAACAGTGTTTTATGTTGACTGTCCACAGCTTCTGCAACACAGTTTGGACAGACCAGATGAAGAACTGCAGTACACCATGATACTACAATCAGCAGTGATATTTTCAGTAGTTATTGTTCTCTGTAAACATCTGTCATCACAGGAGACACTAACATGAATGAATTTGAATCCCGTCACAGTAAAAACTTGAATCTAGGAAAAAAAAAATAGAGACTCATCAACTCTGTTGTTAATGTTGAATTCATCAACTCTGTGAAAAAGCTTCAGATCTCAGTGCACCGTTCTCTACATGAGGTCTTCTGAGACCCGAGCAACATGATAACCAAATGTGTTATCTCCTCCCCGGTTAATGGAAGTGAAGGGGCTGTTTTCACAGTTTTCTTGAACAAGGACATCATTTGTCTCTCAGGAGAAGCTTTTGTGGCAGAGTCTGTCTCCGTCTATCCGTCTGTGTGCACCGTGGCACAGGGACGGGAGGAAGCTGCTCCGATTGGTGGAGGCCGACCTCCTCTACAGCCGCTGATGGGGTAATTCCACATCCCAGTTTGTTTTAAAAGCAGCTTGGAAATGGATAGAAAGGCATCACCACATTGTGACGTGGGACTTTTGACAAAGACTTGTCAGGATATTTTGGCAGTGTTTGGTGACGGTGATGTTCTTAAAGGGACAGTTTGGTATTTTGGCAGAATGCATGTTTTTTCTGTACTCTCATCAGCCCAGACTTTACTCGGTACATACGGTATATTATACAGAACACTAGTAAGATAGAAAACTAAAATATTCACAGATTTAACTTCTTCTGTAAAGTGCAATCTACTTAATAAATATTCAGTCGCTGGTGCTGAATTCCAATCCTGCACCACTTCTCTGCTTCTTGCACCAAAACTCTTAACATCTGGAGTCCGTCTACATATTTACTGTATCTGTTTCCATCTACACTTCTTCTATCCATACCGTCTTACTCTGTCTCTCTCATTTCTGCAACGTCACTCTTCTGTCCTCCCCGTCTTTCTCGCAGCTTTTACACTTCCTCATCGTGTAATCGGCTTTAGAGAAGCTGATCTGCTGGTACCGGGCTGTAGTTTCATTTAGTGTTAAGTCAAAAAGACGTAAAGATGCTCTACTGTTTGTTTCCATATCGTGGAAAAAAAATCAAAACTGCGAGTGGAAGAGTTGAACTCCACGTCTCCACTTTGTCCCTCTCGCTTTGCGTCACTCCCCCTCCACCTCCCCTCCACCTCCCCCGTTGTCACCCATGTCTCCATGTCTCTGCCGAGCTCCAAGGTCATATTAAAGATTCATCCATTCTCTGGTTGTGCAGTCAAATATTGATAAAGGCTGACACCGCTTTGACTCTGCACACCTTAAAGGCTTCCATTCTGCATGCACACTCACNAGAAACACAGTGGGTGGGGGGTAGCTGGTGGTAAGAGTGCGGCAGATTGACTCCGTGGGGAGTCTGAATGGACGAATGCACAAGTGGGACTGTGTGTGCGCGAAAACAAGTGCGAAGTGCATTTGAATGAAGGGCAATTAAAGGATAGTGTGCGTGGCTGTGTTTAAGCGATGGCTGTAGTGTGAGGCCGCGCTGCTGTGTAGCTGTATATTGACATTGTAATTACCAGTGAATAATGCAGGGCCTTATGTTAGTGCATGAACGCATGTGTGTGTGTGTGTGTGCATGTTAGTGTGTGTATCAAGTGTATTCGCTTGGGAAGACATGCTATTGGCATTCTAATTAGACTGAATGATATACTCACCCTATTAGGACCAGAGCAGAGCTATACGTGGTGGCTGTTGGGCCGTACTGCCGTTCAGGTGGCTCTGCTGCGATCCACAGTGAGTGTTGATAACTAACTGGTCGGGGTTTTGCAATTAGCACAGATTAGACGAGCTTTTCACTACATTTGCAATTTTTCTTTTCTAGTGATTGCAGCAGAGTTGGGATACAGGAACACTGTGGGATTTTTCACTTTTATGCTGATACTTAGATAAAAAATAAATAAAAATCAATGTACTCTCATTGCTTTAAGTATAAAGCCAGAGTTACGAGGTTAAAGCTAAGCTAAGCTAAGCTAATAGTATCCTGCACTAGCTCCATTCTTAACATAGACACATAAAAGTGCATCGATCTTCTGTTTGAACATCTCTGCAGGTATTTAATCTTTCCACATCAAGCTAGAGCCGGAGCCTGGAGGAAATTAGCTTAGCTTATTTTGTAGACTTAAAGCAGGGGAAGAGCCTGACTCCAAGGCAACATACTACTTTACACAATGGTTTGTTTGTAGGTGACCTTTAAGTTTGTTTGCAGACATATTTTTGAACTTTTGTTTGGCTCCATCTCAAGTCTTTACGCTAAGCTAATCACCTTCCACCTTTAGCCCAATATTGAAGCACGGACACGAGAGTGAAGCAATCAAACCTTTGTACCAACATTTTGAATTTTACCCATGAAACAATGGGATCACAGTTAAATAATGGCAAAGTGACCTGGGGTGCTACAAAAACTCCCAGGTTCTGTTCCTGAAGTAAGAAAGCCCAACTCATAATGAAATCACAATTATAATCAATGTAATTAAAGACCCTTGATGAGAGATTTCAATGTACAGAATCCAGTAGAACAGCGGCTTCTCTACATGTGACATCAAGGCTTTGGCTCTCAAGTACATCCATTTATTTATTTATTTATTTTAAACTAAATGTGGGAAAAATAAGGTGTGCGATCTGTAATTCTGATTTTGAATTGAAAAGGTGGTGAGTATGCATCGTAGCATATGCTTCATCCATATGGTGCCACGAGACACCGTTGGTCTTTGATCTTGGAGGTATCTGTTATGAACCTTTCTTTGGCATTTTCTACTTTTCAAACCTTTCTTCTGCTTCTCCTGCGGCCAATTTTCCATCTTGTGGTCACATTCACGATGGCTGACTATAGCCTTATAAACTATAAACTCCTTGATAAGACCAATAGTTGTGATCCAAGTAGCCCTGCAGCCTTTAGCTTGACCATGGTGGCCAATGGTGTTCCTCCTTTGCACATCATGTTCCCAATTGGTAGGTTTCCCAACTTTAAAAGACTAAATGACCCTTGAAGACACTTGTTATACTTACTGAGGATAATAGGGTGCTTGAAATGTCACTAATTGTGTCCAGATCATTTTAGGTTTTTGTAGAATAAGCAAGAATCCAGCTCTTTTTGCAGCTTCTTTGTTGTATTGTCCAGCAAACCAAAGACAACCAGGGATGAAGGACACAAGAGCTTTCAGTTTCAAGGAGTGTCTGAGGCCAGTGTTATACTTTCTACATCAACGAGGGTCCATGTGATGTAAATGCTCTCATCTGAAGAGGTCGACAAGAGTTCATGCAAACCTCTCCGTGAATATCTGCATGCAACAAAAATCTCCACGGACTGGGACTGTACATGCAACGACGCTACCAGGACTTGATTGCACAAGCTTAGTGATAGCGTTCATGAGCAGGATACGTCGATGCAGAGCTCCTGCAAGTCCTCCCAGAAAACCTCAAGATGCATTTATGTGTCTGTGGTGTCTGCGGCTGTCTGTGGACTACGCAAGGGAGTAGAATCAAGGCTTAAGGGTCCCAACACTTCTGGTCATGTCTGTTTCTGATGTTGCCTTCCCTCCTCTCTCTCTCTGTCTTTCTAACTCCTGTGTCTTCCTGTCTTTGCCCTCCCACTCTCTTTTTTTTTTTTTTTGTCCCTCGTTCATTTTCAATAGAACTTGACAGGGAATCATTAGCTGCATAATGAAAAGCAGCAGACCAGTAATATATACCGTCACTGTCTATTACAGCCTCCTTAGCCTAAAGACCCTGAATGTAAATGAGGTTTGCATATTATGGACCTTTTAAAGTCAGAGCGGAGGGTCTAAGTGCCACCGAAATGCTTTTAGGACACGGCACAGACAGGGATTGTTAATGCCTTCACAGCATGCGATGGAAAAAAAAAAAAAAGCCATTTGATATATGCAACAGATAGTGTGATAAAACGGTTTAATAATTATCGCCTCTTTTGTACACAACTGATTGGATTTGTATGTGTAGGTGTTGATGTGTCAAGGAGACAGTCCTGTAAAGCTTCAGAGACTCCATTTGTTGTGAAGTTGTGTAACGAGTAGATTAATCTATTTTGTTTGATGTATTCCAGCTATTAAATGTCTCCATAATGTAGCGACTTTCACTTTTTAAAGCTCAAGCAATTCAGGGCCTGATAGGTCAGGAGTTTTAATACGCTCTGGATTCATTTGGCTGGAACTCAAACCGACTCGGGCTGTCAAAAACTAAAGTGTCCAACGTTAGCTTTGTATATGAAACCTCTGTGAACACCAACAGATAGAACAGATGTCATGGAGCCATGGCTGACTGATGAATTCAAGAATGTGTTTCTGGTGTGACTTCACCTTTGTCCCGTGATTTTTCTTTCATGTCCAGTCAGTTTTTAGAGCTGGATGAAAGAATCCAAGCAGAACAGTAGTAAACCGCGGCAGAGCAAAGTCTCAGGTGAGCCTCAAGTCTTGGCTGTAAGTCCTGAGTCGAAGACAATATTCTGCCAAAATCTACAAACGCAAGTAAGATTGGAGATGGAGAGGAGACGTGCACAACTCAAACAACCCTGCATATGAGTTCTGCTTTTACAGCATTGCATGCAGTTAAACACTTTGTCGTATCTTCAAGTCCACGTCATGACAACGAGGGCATCAGTGCTCATGGAATGGGATCTTTGAATAAGCTCAAAGCAGACTAGACAGTTGTCTGAACACCACAGCTATTCATTGTTTGCAGTGTTCAGACATCCGTATGTCCACAAAAGAGGATAATAAAGCCTTCGTCCACCTATATCAGCAATATTGTAGTCTGCAAGAAGCAAACGATGCTTTGAGCAGACATAGAATCAGCAGAAGCGCATGACTGTGACCCGTCTCTGCCCTCCTGCTTGCAAATCCTTTATTTGCTTGTTTGCAAAGTTTTTCTTTCTTTTTTTGCAGAAAGTGCATGAACCCAGTCACTACTGTGTCCTTAAATATGAATAAACGTTGATCAAAAAGTCGTTGTATTGTAGGCATCTTGTGACCGCTACTGAACTAATTAAATCCTAATTTAATACAACTTTATAATGGTGAGCAGTGCACCTGTTAGCACAGTTAAACAGGTGATGAATGCTTTTTAAATCCTTAAAAAATTTCATGCGTCGTTGTGTGATTCCTGCAAGTAGCCTTGGAGTTAAGGTGTATATTATGGAATCTGAATGCAGTTAAATGATTCCTTCTTGCATTAATTTGAAGTCATTCTTTAGCATTTAGCAAAACTAGAAAAAGACATTTTTCTTGGCTGATTGCACAGTTTCAGTCCGAGCAAAGCTGTTGGTGGTGAGTTTTTCTAAAGTCATCACATTCACGACTCAGGTCTGATATCACCGCTAGTATAAAGGAACAGCGAGGATAGAAGCTTTCAACAAAATGCTTCATAAAAGAAAGTCTAATGTTCTACTTATAAAACACAGTTTGCCTGTTTGTCAAGTAGGATCCAGCAGGTTTAGTTCCCCACAGTGCTTCCACCTGGTCAGTGTATTTTGTCTGAACACTTCTGATCAGAACACAGCTTTAGGACAAGATTCTCCAAGTCCTGCAATAAGCTGAAAATGGACTCTTGCACCTTTTAGAAGATTCCTTTCAAAGAGCACATATCTGGATTGCTTCCACGTGTTCTTTCCGTGTGCATAATTAGAGCATTTTGAAATCCTGTGAGGCACTAAGTCACTGTTCTATGCAGACTAATGTGAACCTGCAGCCTCTGTAGGTTGTCCCTCTATGACCTTGGTCAGTTTTTAGCTTAATTAGGAAGATCTAAATGCTGCCATCTTTCTTGTGTCTTCACAATTCTTAACATGCTCTTATTTGTGTCGTCGTCCATGTGTGAGGAAGACACACACACACACACACACACACACACTCGTCCTCTGGAACAGGTGGGGAGTGGAGCAGTTATAGAGATATCAGCAAAAGCTATCGTGTTCACTGTGGTGGAATACACATAGATGCATGGACTGCCCTGTGCACTCACACACACACACACACACACACACACACACACACACTGAGCTGATTAAACTGGTGTCGGAGAAAGAAAGATTGGAAAACTATTAGCTGAAATGTGATCTTAGTGTCTCCATGGACGTTGCAATCTTTCTCTCTGTCTATAGTCCTGGACTCCCTCTTGGACTCTCCCCGTATGCACACACACATGTACACGTCGCCGTACACACCTACAGGCGCGCACAAACAAAAATCTATTTTCTCGCCTGCGCCCCGGTATTACAGTGGTGTTATTGAGGAGCCGAGGGGCTCAGGGGGAAAGTGAGACCGAAGAGGCCGGTGGGTTGAGAGAGATTGAGAGCGCATGTAAGCGAGCGAGAGAGGTCCAGATATCAGTCGCACAGCTGACATTAACCTCTCCGTTTTCCGAAGATGAAGCCGAAAAGAGAATAACTTCTCTGTGATCACGGTTGTTGCCAGCCGGCCGGCCAGCCAGCCAGTTAGGAGTTGTTTCATACAAGAAAGGATCACACAAGGTTAACCATCAATGCCCTAAAATACATAAGAGTGCTCAGTATGGAGTGTCTGCAGCGTATATGGAGGGAACTATTCTTGAGGCAGGTAAAAGAGCCAAGTTTAAGAGCTAAATTCAGCTTGAGCAACTGGAAGTGAGACACTTCACTCCTCCATACCAGGGTGTTATGAAACTTTCTTATTGTGTAACGGACTAAAAATAATTTTCTACAAAATTCAGTCTGCTTTGAGCACCTTTTTTTTTAAATAAGTGAAACAAACTGAACTAAGAAGTTTGGCTTGTAGTGTTACTGCTGGCTGCAATCTAGAGTGCAAATGAGTTCTGTGAACATGAAACGACGAAAGAAATTCACCAGTCTGATCTATTTATTCAGTTTAGTTATCTCGAGCTGATTTGGGTATTTTAGGACACACGTTCCCCGGTATATAATGAAAGAAGAGCATCAGTAAGTGTTACCTGGATGCTGAAAACAGATATTTTCATCCGTACCTTTTAAAATGCATGTTGGTTTCTCTGTATAATATAATACATAACTGTGTCCACCTTCCTGTGTAAAGTGCCCTGAGGTGACTTATATTGTGATTGGGGACTATGTGAGTACAAATAAATGGAACTGAATGTATGAATTTCAAGTGAAGACGCAGGAGGTGTTGCTGTCACATGCTTTGTATTCCCAAATTCTCACCGTGACGTCACTCTGAGGAGCAGTTTAATGACGTCGGGGCAAAGCAAAGGTCAGGGGAATAGTTTTCTTCAACACCACTGCTGATAAAAATCTGGTGTGACTCATGTGTGCAGACAAAGTACTGTATTCAAGTTTAATTCACATTATCTTTAGTCATTTATAGTCACATTAAGTCATTTAAATATAATAAAACAGCCCAAAATAAGCTAACATGAAGCTAACGTACCATTAGATGAGTCGACTAGATACACAGCTTCTGTATCAATCATGGGGCAGCTCAGTGTTACTGTCATACTAAAATAATTCTGATTAATCACGACTAAATAACACTGTGGTCTACCGTGTCTCTTCGTCTACAGCTGGTCAATGGGACACTGACTGCAATAAAATGCGTCTTTACATTAAATAAAAGTACAGCTTTCTCTGGGTTTGACTATTTATGGAAAGACTTGGGACAATATGAGTCCACAAAACAGCAAAACATAGACGTTATCTTGTCATTTTTGAAAGTTTTATTGCAAAAATGTACCTTTAAATGACTAAATGCATTAATTGTCTATGCCCCATAGATGACGGCATTTTCTGATGATTAAAGTTTAGTTCGGTTTATGTAAAAAATAAAGAAGAGAAAAGAAAGAAAAACAAATAAAGCCTGACCCAGTGGGAGCCTTGTGGTTTGTATTAAACTTATCATTAGTTTAGCTGCACCATCATAGTTGTTAGGGGTCAACCGATAGCTGATGCTGATTATTAGTAATAAAGGGACCATTAACATGTTTGAAACTTAGAAATATTCGCAGTAAAAATGACAATCCTCGTGTCAAAAGTTTAAATAAATAATATCTAACACTGAATTTCACTAAAATGCTAATTCATGTCCTACATTGCTGAAGACTACAGAGTGTGAACTACACATAGAGAGATTAAATCTACTTGTTTGGAATTTTCATTTTCTTTAAATGCTCAGTGTCCGATCTGATCCATCTCTAATGGTAACAGTGAACAACACCTGGTTAAAATGGGCATATCAAACATATTCTGTCTTATTTTTGCATGGCTAAGTCGTAGACCTGCAGACTGGACTCAAACATGGCACCCGCTCACTTCAATGAACGTCATTCAACTGGCCCATGAGCTGAAAACGTTCCAGGTTGTGCGTTGTGAAACCAGCTGCACATGCTCACGTCCGACTGCCGCTTGGCCCACAGACTTCACATTGGAATGAATTCTTACTTTGGGGGTAAATCTCTTGGAAATGTCACAGCAATACATAATGCAGAGAGATGTGACAGTGAGGAATTATGTCCCTCACACTCCTGCTTCATGTATGTTCTTTTTTTAAAAGAAAATGAAATAATATATGTGACACTGAGGGGAGAAAGGCCCTCCTGAGATCCGGGCAGAGCCGTGTCAGAAATAAGTGGGTCGAACTGGGCCGCTTCCACTTCAGGTTTTTTCATTTCCCATTGTCCCGTTAGGTTTGGATACACAGAGCAATATTTCCCTCCAAGATTGATGAACTCATCCTCCTCACAGGAGTGTGTCGCCAGGTTTCCNCACACACACACACACACACAACCTTGAGTACACCTATCGTGCACACAAATACCAATATGGCCGCCGTACAAACACTAGCATGAGCAAACAAAGGCGCTGAAATGGCCGTGTAAACACACAGAACTTGCTGAACTGATTTGGTGAGACTGGCTTCGTTTTTACTTCCTCATTTGGTCATTTAAAAAAAAGCAATCAGTGTAGTAAAATAATGAGAATAAAGTAAAAACAAACTTTAAAAAAATACCCTCCAGGCGTGTTGAAAGACATCTGCTTTGCAAAATAATTAGTTTTTATTTGTTTTTCCCCAAAAAAAGAAGTTCAACATCCTGGTTAAATATTCTTAAATTGACACATATCCCCTCTCATTGAACAGTGTATGAATATGCAAATATTCTTTCATATTTTAAAAGCTCGACTACTTCAGTGAAGCCTAGTGTTACTGTGTTTGCAGTGCCGGCTTTGATTTTCCCTTTTTTTCATCGCCATCAGACACCAAACCGGTTGTGAGGCCCAGAGCGATTTGTCCAAATTTAATTCCAAAACTGGAAATTAGAGTGTAAATAGCAGCATAACAATGCGTCGGTAAACACTGGTGCTATTTAACCACCAGTTCTAAAAATTCTCCACTGTAGCCCTGCCAGGTTTGACGGAGCTGAAATGAAACACAGTCAGGCTATTATCCGTTCTGATCGGCGGCACCGTCGGCCCTCGTCTGGGAATGTGCCGCGCTCAGCAACCCGGCAAAAACGGCAGCAGGTTGCATTTTTATTAACAGATGCGTGCTGCGTGTTGACATCCAGGGAGGAAAGGGTTAGCTTATACTACACAGCAGAGGTTAACCATGTGATCTTTCTGACTTTTAAATTGGATTATTGACAAATGAGCGAGATTTGTGACATCAGTGAAGCTGGAGACTTGGTTAAAGTGATAAAATAAGCATATTTATAGATTCATAGAAACAAAAAAGTGCATTTAGGTTTTATTTTTCAGTAGTTTCAGAGCATTTTTAATGGAGAAAGTTTGCAAAAATATGTTCTAAATGTATCTGAAGAACATAAAAGAAGGTGTCGGTTATTCTGAACGACAACATTTACTGTCTATCATCAGCAGTATTTGTAACATTACTATAAAGCTTCTTTTACAGCTACTTTCCTCCGTGTTTGTCATCCACTGAACAGCTAAAACTGATGCCGTGTACTTCACCAATTGGAATCGGAACTCTTTTTGGATCAACTGACACAAGCCTGAAGTGGAAACCGAAAACTTCTAGAACACAACCATAAAATACAGACTTTGTTTTTGACATGGGAGCTAGTTTGTGTTCATTAGTTGGAAAAAAACCAAAAAAACCAAACTATGCAGCTTCATACATTTTGCAATTTTTAATAAGGAAGAAGAAGAAAGTTCATTTTCTTTAAACTTTATCAATTTTAAACTGAAGCAACATCTGGAAATATCTTTAACTTTTTACATAACTTTCACACAAAGCTGCAACATCTGTATGGATGGATGGATAGATGGATGGATAGATAGATAGATAGATAGATAGATAGATAGATAGATAGATAGATAGATAGATAGATAGATAGATGGATGGATAGATAGATAGATAGATAGATAGATAGATAGATAGATAGACAGATCATTTATTCATACCTATCGGTAGCTCAGAACTTTTACAGGTAAGACAAAGATGATGTAATGTACAGAAGGACTCAGATCTGTGTTCTAAGTACATGAATGGAGCCCAGATATTCTCCTGAGGTGCTCCAGTGTTGCTCACCATCATCCCAGTGATGAAGTTCCTCAGCTTGACAAACTCTAAGATGGTCTGCAACCCAGGAAGTAGGGGAGGGATCCACCTCCACGAGTATTAGGACAATCATAGAATAATCCACCTGCTTCATCCAATAGAGAACACACCCAGTTGCATGTAGGATCTTCCAACCCAACTTTTCCTGGTAACTTCAGGAGGTCAAGTTCAACCTGTGGTCTCAGAAGGCTGCTCCAGTGTCTTCAGGATGTGTGATGTGAAGGCTGCTGGTCTGTAGCCATGATGTTTTCCACAGAAGCCGTTGTTAGATTCAGATTGAAGATCCTCTGGAGCAGCTCAGCCGCTTCCACTGATGTGTGTGTGTGTGTGTGTGTGTGTGTGTGTGTGTGTGTGTGTGTGTGTGTTGTGTGTGTGATGTGAACACTGCGTGGCATGTTCTCTCAACTTGACTGATTATAGCCCGGCTTCATAATATCACATATCGTGTACATGTGT